>NC_056732.1:1659894181-1660084181 GCF_019279795.1 Protopterus annectens
ACACACACACACACACACACACACATATATATATATATATATATATATATATGTATATGTATATATATATATATATATATATATGTATATATGTATATACATATATATATCTTTTTGTATATATATATATATATATATATATATATATATATATATATATATACATATATACATACATACATACATCTAAATATATAAATATATTTACCCTACTGTTGAATGACTGTGCTGAATGATATGTTTGAGATAAGATCAAATTTGTTTACATCTGAATTGGCTTAGTGGTAAATCCCTTTGGCTATAGTGTGCAGGGTCCTGGGTTTGAGACTTGCAAGGGCTGATTGTTTTGTTGCTGGGCAGAACAGGGGCTGTTGGAGACAGAATGATTAAGGCACTTTAAAGCAGTTGTAAGTGGGTTTGCGCAGAGCTAAGTGACACTTCCGTGAGCCTAGCTTTGCTTACTGCCACTTAAACCTGCGCTGATTTCAAATAAAGAAAATAAGAAAAGGGAGCTAGGAAAGTGGTGAAATTGGGGCAAGCAAGGGGACAAACAAGAGGAGAATCAGGTAGAGATGTGTAGGACAGGTGTAGGAAAGGACCATAGTTCTGCATTTCTTTGGCAGCAATAGCTGCTTTTAATGTGGGCAATTTAGAATTTGGAACCTCACATCCTACAGGGAGGTGTGTGGGCATCATACAATACAGATGATTGGTAGGGTTAGATTGTGTGATGGGTACATGTCTCTGGGTGAAATGCAGAGCTATGTATGGGACGTGATTTTTTTTATGGGACAGATGCCCTTTTTTAAGGTGAGAGTGGGATGTTAAGGAAGGTTCATAGGTAAGTGTGGTGAGGGTGCTTTTGTAAGAGAGGTTGCATTTACAGACAGACAAGACAGCAGACAGGGGCATTGTATGACACATGGAGGGGTAAACACTTTGATGGGGACGGTGGTTGGAATCTGAGGCTCATAAGCCCCCCAGATGGTAGTAGTGGCACTGATGTCCCCACCCGATGGCAGTCACCACTACTCCTTCACAGCCCTGAAGGTAACTGGCCTGGAGGCTGGGCTGGAGGGGCTACTTGCACCTCTAGCTACATAAGCCTACCCTCCACCTGGCACAGGTGGTCATCCAGCTCCATCTGGAGGACACTGTGTAGCATGCCACAGACCTCGTCCCGGGTGACAACAACCTTACCGCGCCCACTTGTGGGGGGTGAGCCCCATCCCCTGCAGCGGTTCCAGGTGGGGTGATAGAGGTGGATCTGCTGGGATCTGCCTTCCCATATGTGCTATGGTGTGGAAATTAACAATGAATATTGGTTAGTCATGCATAACACAATACAACTTTAGTCAAAATAGCATGCACAGATATTCCCATTTACCCAACACAGTGCAGTTATAACAGTGCCATAGAAAACACAACTCATGCATATATGGAATGGTATTCAGGGTTGCAACAGCATGCCAGTTAGTGGTATGTCAGGCAGGCAATAAAATGATTATTCAACAGGGAATATTAGTATGCACACAGTTTAAACAATGATAAACCAAATGGAACAATGGTCCCAACAGTAGAGGTTTGTTTAGGAATATACCCATGTTGGTTTCACTGTGATGGTTGGATCAGTTGAGTGGTGGGGGAAGGGAACAGATTCAATTGACAACTGCTATCAAGAATATTTGTCAGTATACTACTATTCACTACTCTACAATCTGACCACACTTACACTCTACCTGGGCCATGGGCCTGCTACAGCACACCAACAGCTGTAGATATCAACAAAGCAATTATCCCCTTATTTTAGTTATACACATCAGATCTGTTTCTATACCAATTTCTTTACCTGTGGGCCCTGTGCAGTTGAACTGTGTGCACATTACATTGCTGTTTCTACACATATTTCAGATTCACGTATCAGTTGCAGGCCTTGGAGTATGTGTTGTGCCTTTAACATACATATACTTTGACTAACCACTGCTCACAAATTAATATTCTACCCTGATAAATGCCCAGCCTTAACAAACATCCTTCCTCCATACATCCCAAATAGATCTCTAAGATCCGAACACCAAAACTTAATCTCAATCCACAAGCCCAAACGCCCTGCTGGCCAACTCCTTCTCTCTAGGCAGGAAATGGAACTCCCTCCTTCACTTAGAACAACATCTAACTCAGAATCCTTCAAAACCCAACTTTTCTCTTACCTGTCTTCTAAACATAAATGTTCCTGCTTTCATCCCACTTAAATGCAAATAACTACCCCATTGAACCCTCCACTCTCCTCACTTCACACTACCCTAGAACTATTATTTTTCTATTGCTGCTAAAACAAACTTAAGCTGCTTCTTAGTTTAAGTAATTCTCTTTCTCTACTCCTTGTATGAAAATATTGTAAATATCAAGTAAAGGCAGATCTCGATATTACAGACAGTGGAAACTTGCTGATCTGAAGGGAAACAACTGAAAATCTGTTTATCTACTTTCCTTAATGATGTTTTTTATGTAAACTGTATGCATTTTTTTTTTTTTTTTACTCATTGTATGAATGCATTTATACATGTATTTTTTACCTTCAAGACTATGTAGCTTAGATTGTATCCGTATTGCTTATGGAGCTTTTCTCCACGGGCCTCCACTGAAAATGGGCACGTTCTGGCCCAGTGGACTTCCCCGATAATCAAACTGGAAATAAATAAAAAATAAATACTGTGACATTCTCAGTGTGAAGGTTTCTTGGTGACTGGGGAAACTATCCGTGACAGCGTGACACTTGAGGGACTTTTCTGGGTCAGACTGCAGAGTGCGGATGTCTAGCTTGCATCTATTTGTAGGACTGGGGCTGATCAACTCAGCAATTGTACACCTTTCATAGTTATACATATCATACTACTATTTCTATTCAGATTTCTTTACCTGTGTGCCCTGTATGGAAAATGTTATGTGTTGCAGTACATTACTTTTTCTATTCAGATTGCAGTTTACAGCTGTAGAACCAAATTGAGATGTTAGTGGTGGTCCCTGTATTCGAAATGTGGTGTGTGTGCAAAAGTGAACTACAGGCCTAGTCCTTATCAGGCTGAACTACTGGGGAGGTGTTGTGTGTTGCTTGTGACATTTCTATCTAGTACATATTTTTGTGCACAGTATGTTTATTATGACATGTTGCATTATTTGTTTCCCATTTTTCAGTACAAATTATGCATTCACAACAGACATTGGTGTCACTGTTTGTGAAATGTGCACATTAGCTGGATTGCACATTTGACTGTTTTACAACTACATTCTGCAATTTAGATTACTGAGTACACAGTGTAGGTTTTACATCTGCACTTGTTAGCCGTATACATTTTCAGTACATTCACAGCTACATACAGCTGAAATTGAAAGGTTAACACAAGACACTGCTGGCAGACAAATAAATAAATACATTCTGATGGCAATATGTACTGTTTCTTTTTTGAGTAATTTGACATGCCCATTCTAAAGTATGCAGACAAGAAGTGCTAACTCAGTTCACCTCAGTTAATGCATTCTGCAGGGCATACACATTTCTATTTTTCAGGTACAAGTGGGATGACACACACCAATGTTTGGGATAATCTTTATTAGTTTTGACATACATACCTGTGTACAACTCAGAAATCCACAATTACTATTCCCTCATGAGCTGCACAGGGGAATGCTTTTTATTTCTAACTGTTACAGTAGCCCTGACATGGCACTTTCTTGTCAGGTTCATTCAGACACACTCATACATATTCTAATATTCCTCTCCCGCATATTGTTCCTTGCTTGCTACTGACATCTGTATTACACAGCAGCTGGTAATACTCCTTTGTAATGCTGGCAGCCTGACACGGGCATTTATTCCTGACTTTTACAGAACAATTATATATACAGGCAGTACTACCATTACTATAATTTTGATTTCTTACTGCTAATAGTAGGTGGTATTCTGACTCACTACACTACTGACAAAGCCAGGCTAGTCGCTGAGCATGAGCCTCAACATTTTGGGACCTCTCTGCAGCAGCTGTATGGGGAGACATCACACATTAATCACACCTGCACAGTCACAAGTTGAACTTTTTCCATACTTAGAGATATATAATACTGCATACTTACAGACAGGTGGGACATCCTGTGCTCGGGCTTCTTGGATCCACTGGTCCAAGAGTGCACCCCTCCTCCTCGTCAGGTCATTATGGTGGTGACGTACCTGCTCACCAGTCTGGGGTATGCCAGTGGCACTGGTGAGATCACATGCAAGCTGGTCCCAGGCCTCTGCTTTGTAGTGTCAGCCCTGGTACTGGCCCTGCAGCAGCCTGCCATCATGTTTTTTTTACTAGGAGCCCAACCATGACCCTGGACTCCTGGATGACCTAACATTGCGCTCAGAAGTGAACACCTTCACTGACACCAGACATTTTGGTTCTGCTGTGAACAATCCCAAATGGTTATGGCTGTATTCCCATCTGTGCGGTTTAAACAGGGCAGTTTTCCTGCACTTTTTCTTGATTGGCCAGTTTTAATATGCTGAACTACACTTAGCTCCTTGCAAACGCGCATAGCAATGCTTAAACCAGGTAAACACAGCTGAAAGCTGGTAAGCAATGCTTACACTAGCAAAGCATTGCTTAATCTATTTTTTTTATTAAATTTATAAATTCTTTTTTACATTTATATTTTATATATTCCCACCCCCACTGTGCTATATGTGAGCCATATGATTGACATCTATCATTCAAATTCCTTAAAAGTTTATTAAAGAATTTGGCAGAGGGGGGATTCAAACTGTGCATGTTCTACATGCTAAACCATGACAGCACCATTATGCTACAGCAGCTTGATGATGTTTTTGATCACACTAGCACTTGTCTATCATTTCCAGGATTTCAGTCAGGCCAAGCATAGCGGCGTACCATTCAGACAAGCTACTCACCACTTAAATTTCAGATTTATTTGATGAAAAAAATACATTTGTTTTAATTTTTATTGCTTTCCTCTTGCCCTACTGCTTACATGCATGTAGGGCAAGAGAGCATGCATTTGGGGATGTGCACTTGAAGGCTTCTGCCTTCTAGGTCTTTGTGTTTTGATTTTTGTTTTTTTCAGTGTCTGTGGACACTGAAATGTTAGCTACTTACATTTCAGTGTCTCTGGACACTCGTTTACCATATAATAATAGATCCAGGCTCTAATAATATATAACTTGACACTCAACTGTGTCACAAAGTGCCATACGGCACTTTCTGAGTGAAGGGGGCATGTTACATGTGCAGACACTGCTGGCACATGCCCCCTGTGCTCGTTCCTGGTTCATGTCCATTTAGATTAAATAGCAGCACACCTTCATGCATAATCAAGGCCCATTGGTATTCTAAATGGACACAAACCACTCCATGCAAGAATTATCTTATTCTTGCATGGAGCTTCATGAATCCTGGGGAACATGTGTATTCACTGATAGTACACTTCAGGATTACCTACATCCTCACGTAAGACATTCTAGGTTTAGGTGTATACTGTCCAGTTCTTCACTGTAGTCATTCTCTGTCTGATATTGCAGCTATATACAGAAAAGCACAAAAATGCAGTGCAGTGCAGTGAGGTCCATATACATGAGAAGACTGTTGTCAAAGAACTATCCCTTATACACAGACTGTTGACCTACTTATACTGACCCACACCTGTGCATGACGAGGAAGCTGTATGGATCTGGAAATAAGGAAACCAATGAAGCCAGGAAAGCTTACATGGCTTGTGTATCATAGGTTCATAGTTCATAGTTAGTTCTAGGCTAACTGCCCATGTGGGCCATTTTAAGCCTAGCCAGTTACCCCATGTGAGAATCAAACCCTGCACCTTATGTCTGTAAGGTAAACATCTTAACCATTATGCCAACCTCCCACCCTATACTATTCACAGGATATGTACATTTTGATATGTTCTGGTGTTCAAACAACATGTAATTATCTTCACTGACCACATTCTCAACTTTCTAATTATTAAACTAGAAAGATCAAAAAGCATTTGCAATGACCGATGGGAAATTATAGACCCATCAGCCTAACTAGCCTGATCTGCAAGGCCATGGAACAGATTATCATGGACTTCATTAACAAGGATATTGGCAACCTCCAAACACTTGATCCCACACAGTTTGGCATCATCAAGGGGAAGTCATATCTGCTAAATTTAGGTGACTTCTTTGAGACAGTCACCAAAACCATGGATGAGGGGAAGACGGTGCACAACACCTACCTTCATCTGGCCAAAGCCTGTGACACTATTCCCCACTTCAGCATAATAGATAAACTCTCTCAACTAGGCATCAATCCATATGTTACCAGATGGGTAGCAAACTGGCTCACTGATAGAACCCACATAGTCAAAATAGGGGAAGCCACCTCAAACAGTAGACCTGTAACAAGTGTCATACCCTAGGATTCGGTCTTGGGCCCTCTGTTATTTGGGATATCCTTTTATGAGGTGCAGGCCAGAACCAGTGAGCTATGATTGACCAAGTTTGCATATGACTGCAAGTTGGGTGCTGTTATCAATTTCCCTAGTGATGTGGACATCCTCCAAGATGGTCTCACTCAGACAAATGACTAGTGTCAGAAACATGGCCTCAAGCTGAATACCAAAAAATGCATCATCATCCCCTATTGGGTGAGTGATGCCCCAACAAATGATCACATTGATAACATCCTAAGCACTCAAACTGTTGTGATGGATTTGGGCACTCAGGTTGATAGCAACCAGACTTTTGGCCACCATGTTGCTTCTGTTGTATGGAAAGCCTTCTACATGGCCCACCTCATAAGTAAGAGTATCTCATCCAGGGATAAGGAGGTCATAACATCCCTATATTGTTCTCTTATAAGGCCCATTACTGAGTACACCCCTTTCAGCATGTACCTCGTAAAGCACATGCAGCAGCTGGAGAGACCACAGAGGTTCCTTATCAGGAGAATCCAGGGCCTCAAACTTCTACCATATACAAGCTAAAAGCCCTATCCCTCTACTCAGTTTCATACAGAATCCTCAGAGGTGACCTCTGTCTGGCATACAAGGTGATCACGGACCCCACCTTGATGGGACTGCTGCATATCTGCAAGTCAAGCTCCACTCATGTTACAGACCAGCACAGTCGGCCTCAACCTGGTCTGTAACATCAACAAGACTTGTTGGCGGGACAGATTTGTGTCCCAGGTACCTCTTTACCCATTATTAAGCACAACCTGGATAACTGGATGGGAAACAGAAAATATACCCCTGGGATTCCACCCATGTCCCTTCTGGATAGGGGCATCAGGTGCTGATTTATCTAAACATGGGCTAAACTCTTGGCTAGGCTTGTAAGAGCCTCAGGGCTAATAACCTAATAACCTCCTATGATCCTAAGTATTGCTATAAAGGTTTTGATCCTCAATGTTTCTGACTGTTTTCTTGTCAAGTGATTTTCATGGGAAAAAGTGAGGGGAAGTGGTATTTTTTTAATGCTTTTTTACTATGTACAATTCAGTTGTACAGCAGCATGCTACAAAAGGGAGGTGTGGGAACATTTTTTTTCTCCATAGTTGTGTAACCATGTTGTTATTCTTTTTCACTTAATGGTATGGTACTTAAACTTCCTTCATAGAAATAGCAGGGTGACTTGCCTCCTTCAAAAGCTGCTTATTTCATTGTTCGTAAATGTTAGTATTACAATATTAATGTTCATTTTTAGTTGTTAGAGGACAAGATGTTAGTGTTCTTGATGCCTTCTCATAGATCCTAATTTCATATATCACATGTTAGCATCATGGATATTAAAGGGCAATGGGTAACATGTGACATACCAGTAAAGCATGCAGTGATGACTAGCATGGCCCAGTATGGCTGATGACAATTTTGTTGTAGCAAGCTGTCATTATATCCATAAGTGCAAGTCTACCAGGTGTACAAACTCACAAAAACAGTCCTACACATAATCCCCAACCATAGCATATGCAAGTTGTGTGTGTGTGTGTGTGTGTGTGTGTGTGTGTGTGTGTGTGTGTGTGTGTGTGTGTGTGTGTGTGTGTGTGTGTGTGTGTAAGTGTGCTGGAGTGTGCTGTGTGTAATCATATGCATATGTTTTGCCTTATTTATATGCATGCATACCTAACAGCCGAGTGACGTCTCCAGGCATTTCTGCAGTTACACCCTACTGCTGCTATAGGCATCAAATATTGCCTGTTCATATTTGCATTAACAATTCCAAAACCATGTTACATGCAAGGAATTGGAAAATTTTATCTTGAAGCATACATGATAGCAAACACAATTGTATTGATATATGACCTCTGTCAATGGGTATTTGTTAAAAATGTAAGGTGATAACTTCAATTTTTAAATGCTGAAGCCACGCCCACTAAGAGTTAAAGGTGCACACTCAAAAGAGCTCTACTGGAGGGAATGAGTTAATCCATTCATTGTTTGGATGGCACAGTGGTGCAGCAGTAGCATTACCGCCTCAGAGCAAGCGGTTCTCTGGTTCAGTTCTCAGCAGAAGAGTGCCATCTGTGTGGACTCTGCATGTCCTCCCTGTGTTCATGTGGGTTTCCACCAGGTGTTCTGGTTTCCTCCCACTTTACAAAGACATACATCTGGAACATTTATCCCTGGGTCTCTGCTGAAAATTGGCTTCATTCCAAGTTGGACTTTCCCAGTAAATAAATGTTAAATAAATACATTTTCTAAATAGTTTATCCTACTGTAGGTTATAATGGTAGTAAGAGGAGCAGAGGAAACCTAACTTTTCATTCCACAGCAGAAGCCCCTAACTCATCCTATAGAACCCTTTGGTATTCCCAGGCAAACTGATAGGTATGTTCCTACAACTATGTCTCTGTTTTTTATTAGGGCTTTTTATTATTTGACTGTGCCTGTGAGCCTCCTGCAGCAGGCAGTACAGGAAGCATTGCCATTAGATGCACAAAACATTTCTTCTCATTTATCTCAATCAGACTACCAGTAACTTTAATCACAGATCTTCCTGGATTGTCAAACTGTTCACTCTGTGATGGAGAGTAAGGCTAGCTGTCTGCCTAATGAAGTGCAGCCATTTGTGTCGGTGATGTCATCTTTCTGTCACCACTCAGAGCTAATAAATATAAGTGAGTCTGGGGATGCAGAATGACTAGTGCAGCAAAATCATTGTATGACTCAGGACATGCTTCAGCATTAAAAACTATTATAGTCCCAGCAGTACTGCAATTGCCACACTCATCAACAAGTCAGTCTTCTTATCCCCTTGATACTTGTTAATAAAGAGTTTTATAACAACCTCAACTCCCCACTACCACTTAAAAGACACACTGCCCCTTCATCCATAAGCTCATATATTAATACTAGGCTAACTGCCTGTGGGACATTTTAAGCCTAGCCAGTTACCCCATGTGAGAATCAAACCCTACACCTTGTATCTGTAAGCTAAACATCTTAACCATTATGTCAACCTCCCAGAGAAAGAAAGGCACTCTTACATGAAAGTACCATGATCTCCTATTTGGACATGTTGATTTTATTCTCAGCTACTTCATATTCAGTGGAAAACTACTCCAGTGCTTGCTAGAGATCAGTCATGAGGCTAGGTGTAAAACTTCATCTGCAAACACAAAGAGGTACCCCACCCCCTCATAACCCCAGAATGGATACTCTCCAAAGCTCAGGTATGTGTTGATATCATATACATGAAAATCATAAATAAGAAAAGAGAAAAGACAAATCCCAGGATTTAATAAAATCCATGTAGGCTCCATGTACAGCTGATGTGCAATGTACCCATGTATATGACCACAGTTCCCCCTCGGCAGTGCACTATGCATATTAATCATGGCATGCTGCCAAGGGAGAGCATAGTAACAGGGATATTGAATCCATGTAGACGGAAATGTAGAGACTAGTCAGATGTTATATACATAGTGAGGCTCCCTGTAATGTTCCCTGCTGCTGGAAAATGTGCTGTGTATTAATAGTTTGTGTATTAAATGTATAAAGCGTGATGTTTATTTTGTTAATGTTTGTTTGCACTGCGCTGAGCGCAACAATGCCAAGCCACACTTACACATAGACAGCAGACACTGGCCAGACATCTAAAAATAGAAACCAGATGTACTTTTGTTTATGCCCATTTAAGCCGTTTGCGTGGTGTGCTGTGATTGCTTAGTAGTGTATGAGAAGGTATGCTACTTTATATACTGTCCAAGTAAAGCTTCATAAATCCTGGGTTCGAATCCCTAACACACATAGCATCTGTTGAATGCAATGTAAAACTTATTTTATTTATTTTACATTTGTTTACCAGGAAAGTCTGACTGGACACAGGTCCATTTTTAGTGGAGGCCTGGGGAGAAAAGCTCCAATTACAAGAAATACATCAGACAGAAAAACAGTACTAAATATGTCCAACAATATGTGTCTTAATAAGCAAAAGTACAAAATACAAATATATACAAAAAGCTATATCCTAACATAAATGATTGACAGTTCCAGAAGAGAAATTGCATAATTGACATTCTAGATACAGCATACCATTCTAACACAATGGTGCATAATCTAATTTTGAAAATATACATTTGAGGTTAATACAGATATACACAATGACACTGTGGGTATATATTTCTTGTGTAAATTAAAGGAGTGAAATAAAACATGAATAGGTGTGGGCTCATGAGGTGATGTCAGACTCAGAAACTAGTCAGAACAGGTACAAGAGCAGAGCCAAGTTTCAGTTAAATGTAATTTTAAAAGTTTTTTAAAAATGTCTTTTAAAATTTCTAAAAATGTAAAATGTCTTTCAAATTAAAATTAATATTTGTACATTTGGGACAGCTGCGCCATGCTAAGCACTGCTTAAACATGGTAACAGCTAATATTGTTTGCTCACTGCTAAGCTTCGCTAAAACCATGGTTGTGTGAGTTTTTGCAATGCTCAACTCCATTTAGCTGGTTTGTGTAATGCAAAGCAATGCCGCGCTTTTTTAATGTTGCTGAATGATGTGTAAGGGTGGGAAAACAGTCTATATTAAAGCCAATAGGTGGGAATTCCACACCATTTGTTGGAGTCTGCTTATCTGCTGATATGCCAAGTGGTGTTAGAGAGGGCATGCTCTTTTGGGCGCAGAGATGGCGTGTGTAGGAGTCCAGGGTTTTTGTTGGGCTCCTCATATGCAGTTATGAACCTAGACTGCTGCAGGGCAGTTACCATTGCTCAGATAGTAAGGCTGAGGCCTGGGATCAGTTGGTCAGGGATCTTACCAGTGCTACTGCTATCCCCACACTGGTGGGCAGTGTCATCAACACAATGATGACCTGAAGCAGAGAAAGAGGGGAACATTGGATACCTGGCTCTAAGAGACTAGGGCTGGGCATGCCCCACAAGTATGTAAGTATTTTCCACTGTTTTACCAAAATGCAAGCTGAATGCCTGCAAAACTGGTATGTATAATGGTGTGCTTCTCCCAACAGTTGCAGCTGAGATGACTTGCAATATTTGGTCCCATGCCGGGTGCCTGGCCAGTTTGCTCTGTGAGTGTGGTAAGTACAGATATATTATGCTAACTGTAGTGCAATAAGCAATAGAGAATAAACAATAAAAACTATAGTGCAATAAATGGGCAAGTAGAAATGTAGTGCAATAAATGAACAATAACTGTATTGCAATAAATATTACACAATACCAATAATAGTAAGCAAAAAGGTGTAAAGCAGGATTGTGGTGTCATAACAAAATTACACTAGAGTTATACACATTACATGTCTATGGTAAAGTTGTTGCAGTCAAGCATACAACTGTAATAACTGTAGAATGCAAAAATAATGGCCTGAAAAATGTATTAATCAACTCATAGTATGGTTCAAGGCTGTCTCCAGGTGAATTTCAGTCACATAATGCTTTAATTTTTTTCCCACTTCAGTAACAAAAGGTATATGGCTGAGGTAGCCCACTTTATGAGCAGATAGTGTGTGTGTAGATATCACAGAGAATTATCAGCAATGCCAATAAAGTGTTAAGCAGCATAGCGGCTTCCTAAATAAATCTGTCTTAATATTTGCAGCACAGCTGTATTCATTGCATGTGCATTCTACTATCCCTGCAGTCAAGTGTAAAACTGTAATAGCTGTACAATGCAATAGGAATGTCCTGTACAATGTATTCCTCAACTCATAGTATGCTTCAAGGTTGTCAACAGACCACTTTCGGTCACATAATGCTTTCCTTTTCTCCCACTCTAGGAACAAAAGATATATGGCTGTGGTAGCCCACTGTATGAGCAGATAGTGTGGGCAGATTTCACAGAGAATTATCAGCAACACCGATAAAGTGTTAAGCAGCATTGTGGTTTCCTAAATAAATCTGTCTTAATATTTGTAATAGGGCTGTAGTCATTGCATGTCTGTTCTAAGTTGTTGCAGTCGATTGTTACATTATTTGCAGATGACCCCTGCAGTCACAGCTATTGGGTTCTACTCCCACGCCTGTCAACTAAGGCATGACACCTGTCTAGTTTACTTAATGTACACAAACATGCCGCTGAACTGTCATCATTTCTCATAATGTAATTACAGCCTAATCTGTCTGTTCCATGATTACCACATAAATGATTACCTGGAATGCTATATATTTTCAAATCCATTTACATAACCCTTGGTAGTTATGTAAGTCCACATTATGTGAAAATGTTCTGTGTAGTTGTGTCCCTACATTTGTTACTGCTTGGCCCGTACTGTCCCATGCTAACAGCTCGAGAGGGATGTATGTGCTACATCAGCTATAGAAGAATTGTAGTCACTGTACTTATAACTGACACTGCACACCTGTAGATGTTTGTAGTTGTACTCTGTGTAGTAATAGTACCTGCAAGGTAACTAATGATATGTTTTTCTCTCTCTCCCAACCCCTTATCGTCTTCAATTTATTATTGTTATTTATTATTATGATTTCATATTAACATATTTTGTTACACTAACTGTTTTACCGGCCTTATGGTTTAATTCATACTGGTTTGCTGTTAACATACTTACTGTTATGTTACTTAATGTTCTGTTACACATAAAATACCTTAATATGTATTTTGATTAATAAATATTATGTTCCATTCTCTTAATACTAACATTGGTTTGGTTAATACTAACTTTAACTTATTTTTATAACTACTTTACTACAGCACATCAAAGTTAGATGGTTCCTCCTTATCCATATACCTTGCCTCCTCCAGCCGTGGCACCAGGTCCTAGTGTATCTGGAACCCAGCCTGGTGTTGCCCCCTCTGCACTACCTGTAGTGTCGGGTAGTACTGCCCCACAAGACAGGAACGGGCCACCCTCTGGGATCAGTGGTGGAGGGGGAGTTGTCACCCATGACAAACTGCCACATTTGGTGCACAGGATTGTCTACAGTGGGTTTGGACAATGCCTGCATTGGATGGAGAGCATGATGGCCACCCTGGTGGGGCCAGCTCATCCCAGATCCCAGCCTCCACCACTGCCACCCTCTGGGCAGTGACAGAGCAGTGTCGACAGTCCCATGGGTGGGGATGTGAGTCATGCTGCTACCTTGTGGAGGTACATTGGACTGAGATTCAAAAACACCCTCCCTATTCAAGGTGTTTATCTCCCTGTTGTGCCACACACCACCCCTGTCTGTTGTCTTGTCTGTCTGCAAACGTTTCCTCACCTAACCAACTTACCTCCCCCACATGTACCTATGTCCCTCCCCCAACATTCCAGCCTCACCTTAAAAAAAAGAAAATGGGCACCTGCTCCCAAAATAAAAGTTTGTTCTATACATAGCTCTCCATTTCGAACATGTGTCCACTGGACACACATAATTTGCTCCAACTGGCTTAAGAACAGAATTATGTTGTCATCACCCCTCTCTCTAGGAGTTAGAGTCCAAAGTCATCTACAAATTCTGTCAAAGTGCACTGTTGTTGCTGTAGAAGAAATGGATAGCTATGATTCTTTCCTACACCCTTCCTGCACATCCCTACCTGCATGTCACTATGTTTTCCCCCTGCTTGCACCCCATTTCACCACTTTCATATCTCCCCATTTTTCTTTTCTTTATATATTTTTAGCATGAACCCACATGGCATACCACATAAGCTCACCTAAATGGAGCTATATTGATATATGTGTTTTAAATAATAAACATGTACAGAATAAGCACCTGGCCCCTACTTCGAACCCATGACCATTAGACTGTAGGGTACTGCATTATCCTGCCACACCACACAGCTGTTAACTAAAACAGGTGGTTTAAGAAAAACATAGTAATTGCAGGTTACAGTCATTAAGCATGTTTCAGTGGAGTTGTGCTTCACGCTGTATCACGCAAACTTGCTTAAAGAATAATGCAAAAATTGAGATTGCACCTTCGAGTCTGGTGCAAGAGTACACTACTAGTAAACCAACCACACAAGAATGGGTATAAGTGAGGTCTCTAATAGCAGGTAAATGTCCCCTTTTATCAGCAACATTTACAAGTACATCTGCTAAGGCATTACTGGCAAAATACATGTACAACTTCCATATACAACCATGCACATAATGATGGCTGTAAAAAAAAGTATATCTCAGCCTGTATGTGTGTACTTATATCTTGCAAATACAGCTGCTCTAATAGTGACACAGTAGCTCACTCTGTTAAATTCCTTGTAAATAGTGCATTTTGGCACACACAGTCCTGGGTTCAAATCCAGTGGTGTGTAGCATTTAAAAAACATTATTGCGAATCCACCAATTAATCACTGAGTCATGCAGTCTTTATCCACACAATGCATTACAAATAAAATGTCTGCTTGTCACTAATGGAAGTCACAAGCCTGCAGATGGGCACACACTTCACATATCCCTATAGCAAAACTACAAGTGCATTAAGTCTCATGTCATGCATTAACATGCATTCACAGAGGAGTTTAAGTCAGGTAATGCAAATGAGGCCCACTACTATCAAAGTGCAGTACACAATCCTTTCAAACTCACAGTGTAGATTAGTGCAGCTGCACAACTAACATGCGCATAGAAAGCCCCTGCTTGTAACAAAGACTCCCAGCATGCGCATTCCAAATGAGTACCAGACTGTAACACATGGCCTGACAGTTGCCCAAATGTTGGGCATAATGTTATATTTAACCCCTATGTTGCTCAAGGACACAACACGCATGTAGCCTAGTACTCTGTTAATGATACCATTGCCTAACATACTTACCTTAAACACATGCCATAATTGGAGTGGAATGGCTACCCTCACTCTGGCTCTGCCTCTACTACATGACTGACACAGCTCACACAGTTACTACTACAGCATGTTGTCCTCCAAAGTGTTCATACTCTTTGCCTAGGCTTATTGTATGCAGCAGCAGCTGCAGCCTGTACCACACATACCTCTATGTAACAGTAACTTCTACAGACCTACCCTCTGCGATAATGTAGTCTACTCACACCGGTAATGTCCAGCACAGCATTATCAGAAAGGGCTTGTAATCTACATGGAGGCCTTAAATCTTGTACAGTGATTGCATGTCACTGGGTGATAATAGTGCAAATCAGCTGTGTTGGCTGCAATTAGCATTTCACTACCACAGATTGGTTAAGAGGCAATCACCTGCTAATGAGAAGCATGTTAAAAGGCAAACATGTTGGTTATGGGGAGACATTTTGTATGAGACTTTCTGCACACAGAGCACACATTTGCAAAAACTTAAATATCACCACATATCAACTGAGAAATGTTGCACTCCAGCAGGTATGTAACCTTTTTGCTTACAACGGCATGCAGACGTGTGAATATACTTACAGGGAATAGGGGTTAGAGCATTAAGCCTTTCTTAGAACTGTGATAATGACATGTGATTGATTTCCAGATTTGTTACAACTACAGAGGACATAGAATACATCAAGGGTGGAATTTTTTTTGTCAATGTGTCACACTGGTCTTGTGGGAGTGTCCCTTTATAGTGGCTGTAATAGCACACTGCTATTTGTTTGGCACTGTTGTTTTTGACATATTATCATGGGGGTTGCCCCTAGGGAACATACTACAATAGAGTACAGTGTTGGGTGTATGATCATACAGCAGTATCTGTCATGGCACACACGGGAATAGCTGACTATTGCTAGTATCTTAGTTGTAGCCACACACTTAGTATGTTTGCATTCTGTGGAATATGACATGTCTGATCAAGCAGTGGATATTGCCAGCCATTCTGTTCTTGCTGTAACTCTACATAGTGTACTTCTACGTATGTGATCCTGACATGTGTTGCCATTTTGTTGTCTTTCAGGACACGTACCCAAGATGCAATGCACCTTTCACGGATGCAGAGAATGAGATTATACTTGAAGGCCTCTGTCAACACCATAAATTCCTACTGTCCAGGAGAAGGCAAAACAGGGAACAGCGGGCAACATTGTAGGCTGACCTTGTCTGTGATGTGAATGCTACAGGTCATCAGAGTAGGGCATATGAGTAGGTTCAACACCAAGCAACAGTCATGATTAATGCTGCATGCAGAAGAGCAGCAGATGTAGCCAGGAATCGTGGACTCACAGGTGGAGGACTTGCAGCAGAACAACCACTCTCAGCCATAGAGGAATTCCTGGTGAACCTAGGCACACACAACAGCTCCCAGGCATCCATCACACCGTACATCGTGGATGTGGGTGCCACAGATTCCATGGCAGAGGAGAGTGCAGGTAAGCTTAGTTTGATCACCATTGCAATACTGTAGCATTCAGTGTGTCAGGGTGTACATACTCTTATGTGGGTGTCAGGTCTGTGTTCTTTGTGGGGGAGGGTTTAACTGCGGTTTGACTCTCCTGCACAGATGTTGACAGATATAATAATTAACATGGTAGCTACCATAAATGTGAGCTATATGGACGTATTACCTTGTTGTGGTGCAACATGTGGTGGTACTGACAGTATCTGTCCCTCTACTTTTCACAGGTCCATCAGGTATCGAACAAGGGTGTGGTCCTGCTCCTGGTAAGCACAACACTGTTTTGTTATAGATGTAAGTTTACAGCAATGCAATCCCTAAAGTGTCATCCCAGGCCTGCTGCCAAGAGTGCTGTACTGTCAGCATGATTGCCAACTGCACAGATATTTTATGACTGTGCACATGTTACAGTCATACTTATGCTGTGTAGGTGTCACCACACTGACAGATGCAACAGTATTGATAGGACATTACAGATTGCCATATGTCTCAACTCTGCAGAGTCTTCATAAATGTCAACAGTGTACCTCATTTTTGCTGATAGGATTGGTGTGTAAAGAGCTTTTATTTACAAGTAACTCCAGCTGTTTATGGGAATAGTAATGTCCTCTTGTCCTACTATATGAAGATGAGGTTTCAACAGGTCTGTAATAGTGCCAGCAGTGTATAAAGCTGTACATTTATTACATCATAGCAGAGCATAATAGTGCAGGTATTAATGTACTGCTTTTTCCTCTCATCACAAGTGACAAGGGGGGTTGGTGTCTGGCCCCTACACAACCTAATGCCAGTGTCTCTTCAGACTCTGATGATGATGGTGGGCACAGTGAGGTACAAGTAGGGGTTTCAGAGTATGAATATGTCCCAGAGGTTGACATCACTCTTCTGCCCTCATTGTCACCACACATAGTCAGTATGCCTACACATACCCAGTCCCCAGAGGCCACAGATATTGGACAGTCAGAAGGTAGGGACATTGAACAGAAAAGTGTGGCAACTATGGCTTCTGTGAGTGTAGACACTGGCCATAGCCAGAGATTTGGCAAGGTTCCACTCAGACAGATTGATAGGGGTGCTTATAGGAAGCTTGTTGTCCTTCCACCACTTGTTGCAGGTGTCGCATCACAGTTCACTCGGCGTATGTTTCAGGCCATCATGGAGGTATGTTCAGGGTTATTGATGCAGCACAGTCTGACATCTGTGACTGCCTACACCACATTGGTGACACCCTGGATCAGTTCACTAATGCAGTGGACAGAAGATTGGCCAAGACAGTGTCTGTCTTGACATGTACAGTGTCTGTGCTGGAATGTGTGGCTGGAGTTGAGCATTGGCCTCGTGGACATATGTCAGCAACCCCATCTGCTGAGAGTCCATGTGGCCATGCACAATCACACTGCCTTAGTGGCAGTGCATCCACCACTATAGATGGGAGTGTGCTGTCCACACTAAGACATTGCAGCCCATGGGTTTGTGGTCCAGGGTGCTCCTGTGGAGGACACAGTCCCAGCAGACAGCAGTCACCATCAGGTACTAACACTGTTTCTGACCTTGGGCATGGAAGTGCCAGTGCAATTCCTTGCAGAGCCAGTTCCTGTATTCAGGACCAGAGATGGTGAACTGCTAGCTGTATACTTAGACAAAGGTGTGTCATGGACCAGTTTATGTTTCTGTTACAGGATTCTGTTGGGGATACCAATGCACACACAGCAGCAAGACAGCCATAGACATCACAGCACAAGATAGAATGTCAGCACAGGGGAAATATGTCCTCAGCAAGGTAAAGTACTATGGGTGCATGGCTCCATAAGTCCATATGAGTGTAACAGGCTAACAAGGACAATGGCCTCATTCAGCATACTCATAGGTTCATAGGTATGTACTAGGCTATCAGCCCAAGGGCCTAAGTAAGCCTAGCCAACATCCCTGGCTTACGCCACTCAAGAAAGTTAATTTCTTGTGCTCCTGTTAAGCAGAGCCACAGAAGTGATCCCTGGGGTGTATTTTCTATTTCCCATCCACTCATCTATGAACCTATGAATCAAGATTTTTCTTGAAGAGTGCTAATGTGGAACTTTGCTTGACATAGATGGGTAGCTTGTTCCAGAGTATAGGACATCTCTGAGACATGATTCTATCCCTCCAGCATGTCCTGTTTATTGTGGTGACAAGGTTTAGGTCCCTAGAGTGTGTAGCTTGGAGGGAATAGGATTTCTTAAGGTGTAGCTTGTCCAACAGCTCTGGGTTTAACATGGCTTTTTATGTTAGGCAGAGATCTCCTCAAAGTAGGCGACATGCTACAGAGTAAAGCTGGAGTTTTTTTGTGAGAGTCAGTGTAGGGCATCTGTTTGAGGCCAGTAATCCTCTTTGTGAGGTACTTCTGTGGCCTTTCCAGCTGCTGCAGATGTCATGTGAGGTACATTCCAAAAGGGGCATTGTACTCTATAATGGGTCTAATGAGTGACGAGTAGAGGGGAACAATGACCTCTTTTTCCTGGATGAGAGCCCTTTTGTGATGAGGTGTGCCACATAGAAGGATTTCCTGACTACTGTGGCAATGTGATTATCAAAGGAGAGACTACTGTCCACCTGGGTCCCAAGGTCTCTTATCACATATTCAGCATTAAGTAGGCTGCTGTTTATGTGGTAGTTCATGGGTACAGAGTTTTTACCAAAGGGGATGACAATGCACTTTTTGGCACTGAGCTTGAGGCCATGCCTCTGACACCAGGCATCTGTCTCAATGAGGCCCTTCTGTAGGATGTCCACAGCATTTGGGGACTCGACTATGGCTCCTAGTTTGCAGTCACCTGCGAACTTCATTAACCAGAGTCCTTCTGTGTTAGCCTGTACTTCAGAGAAGTGGATACCAAACAGGAGAGGCCCCAGGACTAAACCCTGTGGTACTCCACTTGTCACTGGTTTGAAGTCAGATTTGGAGTCTGCAACTTTTACAGTGTGGGTTATGTCAGTGAGCTAGTTGGCAACCCATCTTGTGATGTAGGGATTTATACCTAGTTTAGTGAGTTTAGCTATAATTCCAGAATAGGGGATGATGTGTCGAAAGCCTTGGCGAGGTCAAGATAGGCTGTGTGAACCACCTTACCCTTGTCTATGGCTTTGGTGACTGCCTCAAAGAAGTTGATCAGGTTCAGAAGGTATGATCTGCCTTTCACAAACCTGAACTGGGTGGGGTCCATAGTTTGGAGGTTACCAATGTCTTTGCTTATGAGTTCCATGATGATACGTTCCATGGCCTTGCAGACCAGGCTCGCAGGATCAGTGGTGGCTCCCCCTTTGTGGAGTGGGATAACTGTTGCTGTGCGCCATTCAGTGGGCACAAAGCCTGACGTGAGACTATGATTGAACATGGAGCTTAGGTGGGTAAACAGTTCATTCTGAAGTTCCTGTAAAATGCAGCCTGGGATGTTCATGCATCCCTAATCTGTGAAAAGGTCTGATTCCCTTGATAAGTGTCACCAGGGTTTTGGGAGCTAACACATCTACAAGCTGTGGTGCTGGAGATGACTTATCTACAAATGTCCTGTGTCCAGTACAGACATTTGTCCGACAGCAGTTATGAATGTCATGTTCTGCATCTCATGGTATAACCTGAACATGATGTGTGTCACAGCAGATGTGTGCTTCACATGCATGGGGACCCGTTACATATAGGGTGTACTGTCTGTGTGACATACCTGTCTTTCCAACATGTAGTATTTATATCATAGTGACAGTGTAGGTGTGTAGGTCGGGTAAGACATGTGTTAGTCCTGTCATGGATGCATGGGAGGTGCACAGTGGGATCTGACACCTCCATGTATGGCAGCCATACACATCCCCTACAAAGCATTTATGAGACAGACTACACATGTAGGACCTTGACATGGACTCCATAGAACATGTTATCTGCAATGTGTATTGCTGTACCATGGAACCTGTGTGGCTGCTACAGCTGTAGGATATGCCTGTGTAGTGACATAGCAAGGGTGCCATTGTACACAATGATAGGTGTGATGAGTGCCAAATTCAGTATGGCAATTACAGTCTGGGAGTTACATCACAGACCTGTCAGTTTAGGATGTGCAACATTGAATAAATCCCTACATCTCACCGACCACTGAAAGTCAAAGGCTACATTTCTTCCTTTGTCCATAAGTCTATGAGTAATGGCTTGACTGTTTGTGGTGTGTGGACACTACTATATTTCCCAGGGGTGGATCACTTTCCAAAGGATAGTATTGTGCAGTTGTTGGCATTTAGTATTTGTCAGTGGCTCAGACCACAACTGAATGTGTGTCACAGGCCATCCTAGTTAACTGTTGGTTCTGTGTAGGATTCAGTGACAGCTCCGGATATGCAATCACCTGCTAATGTAGCCAGTCAAAGGGCACTGACAGTGGCTTTGACTGCAGACAGAGAATGTCAAGAAGGGTACACCATCAATGATGTCTGGGGAAATCCACTAGTGAGTGACATCATTGCAGCGTAGGTCTCCCAATGCTATCTTCCCAGATTATGACTGTCAGACAATTACTTACTCCTCAGCTGACATAACACTCGGTAGATAACCTACACAGTTTCCAGCAAGGCCCGCTTGCCTAATATTGTCAAACACCTTGTCAGGCCATGGTGGGTAGAGTGAGTAATATTCCAGTCATCCATTGCATAATGTAACAGTCAATGGGGTCCACCAGTTAGAGTCGGTAGGCATGATCTGGCCTTGAACATAACAAACAGTGTGTGGTCCAATGTCAGTAGGTGTAAGACAGTGTTACTGCTCATATCCATGCTAACTCCTTTCATGGCATTTCATGTTACATGACTCAGAGATCTGGGGACACTGCTTGGCAGTACATGCTAGTTGTCCTTTGTGCAACTAAGTATTGCAGTTGCTTCCAGCATGTTCCAAGAAGAGAGTCATCCAAGGTGTGTGTACAGAGCACAGACAAACACATTAGGGAAGTGTAACATGTATGCCCTTTGAAGGTAAGGTGGGGGTTTTACACAGGTATTCTGAAGTTTGGACACTACCCAAGCAGTGTGTACTGGAAGGACACAATTACCTTGTGAAGACTGTGGAAAGCAGGGGAGTCCACAGAATTACCGGTGCCTGGAAACTACTAATGCTGGTCTCACTGACAACAGTCTCACATAGGATACCATGCTCTGATACATTTTCTGTCATCACATGCAAAATGGTACTATGAAGCCTGATTGTTAATCCACAGAGCTGTCCCACAGCATGAAAGACTCTGTATGCTTCATATACCCTTTTCCAAGTAGATGCCTTGATTAGCAACCTGGGCAATCAGTTTGCTTTTGCATGTGTTATGCTGTTTGTTCCATGGTGGTATGTCACTAGGGAACTGTCAAGAGGGGGATTAGCACCACTGCTGTAGTACCATAATATAATGTACAATGTTCATTGACATAGATGTCCAGTCTTGTTGTAACAATCAGCACACTGGCAGTGAACCATCGTAGGTGATATTTTCACAGCACTACATGCATCCTGCCCTTTGACACATTACTGGTACATATCTGCATGACATGGCTATGAGGCCTGCTGCAGCAGACTGGCCACCATTGGGCAATGTGCATCCACCTGCTACATGTACTAGGCATGTCATACTGTACAGTTATGTACCTGCCACATGTCTGTGTTCCCACATCATATCACCCAAAAAACAGTGTACTGTCTAGTTGCTTGACAGACATTGTACGCTTGCAAGGCCAATGTAATGTCAGCAATGTTGAACAAGTCCACTGTGCATGCATGGGCATCTACATTTTCACTGCAAGGTGTGCCTGCAAACACTGTATATCAGGCTGTCAACCTCAAGGGTGTGGCAGCATGACCCTGCCTTTGCATGACCTGCTGCTTAGGTGTTGGGAGTGTCCTCACCCCTCTACTCCTACAATGTGTGACAGATGCAACTGCATTTCAAACCTTGCTGCCATGGTGTCTCCAGCAGCAGTCATTATATATGGCAATGAGCAGTATGCCAACATGTACAGCTCACATCGTGCACCACCTACACTCACATCACACACACCTGCATGTGTGCATCTCCTTACCAGCCACATTGTCAAAGAGACACCTCAGAACATCCTGCCTCTGGAGTGCACAGTACACATAATATTGCATGCACCACTCTCTCACCGGTCAAACACCCAAAGCAAAACACAAAATCACACCTCTTAGTCAGAGGTGATTACATTCTGAGACACATTGATGTCTGTGTCAAGTGGCTACATATGGGACAGGTCAGAGATAGTTGTCTGTGGGTTGACACAATAGGCCGTACCACACACTGCCACAAATCAAGGTATATCAGTTAACATAATGTTGAAATCATAGTTCCTGCAGGTGTGTACGACTAGGGATATACATTACTGGCCTGTATGCAGACACATAACTGTGCTTAGTCAGTCTGTCTCTCACGGGTATATGCATACCTTTTGGCTGCAGTTGACACTCACCTGGGATGATGGCTCTATACACATGGAAATTGATGGAAGTCAATAATTGCCTTAGCATGTGGTGTCATTGTCATGGGATCTACTACGTGTCTGCCTGGGATGCCTTGCTCAACAGACATCAATGCTTCACCAGTGATGGTGTTCATCTCTCACCCCTGAGATTTGGAGTAACAGCCATGGCTACTGACACCCCACAATGCAACTTAGATGCATTGTTCAGAACAAAGTTGGCAATGGTAACACCATCTTTATAAGACATAATGGTTATGCTGCTACACAGAGGGTATGGCAACACTGAATCCCAGTCTGTGGAATGTGTTCCTATCCTGGATTATGCAGACATGTGTGCAGTCAAGGACATCTGGTTCAAGGCTGTGGACAGCACCACAGCCATACCAGACTACATGTCCATCCACATCTTTACAGCTCAAAATGGCAGTGTTCAAGGTAATGCAAGTGGTATATACATACTCATTAAGATAGCTACACATCCAGATTTTGTGAAACACTGTGATTTCCCAGAGACAATGCAGGTGCCATTCAGTACTGAAAGCAATAGACAGCTACAGGAGTAGCTCCATGTATCCAAACAGCTATTGTGTGTATTTGTATGTACGTGTGTCTATCAAGATATATCATTATGTTGTGGGGTGGCATTAAGTGACCACCAGCTGTGCTGCATAGTCGTGCTGCAGCTCACTTGCCCAAAGGTTAGTCTAAGTCCTTAACTACAATGTCCTGGAGCAATGCCATGACATCCTCCCAAGGGGAACCAATGCATTGCAACATGTGTTTACCAGTATGGGTAACCATTGCAGCCCCCCAATGTGAGGTCCTTACTAGTGGGATCTGACCACATATCAGTGTCATTAAAACTACCAGCAATAACCCTCCTTGCAGACAATACAGACATATATTTCAACAAAGCCATTTATTACTTCCTGTGGGATGGTTTATTTAGCTTGACTGCACCTCCCCCCTCTGATGGGGTGGCATGTATTCAGAGCTGTACACCCATGCATTATGCCAGCAGCATTACAACTGCATGAACTTGGCTGTACCTGACAGGAGGAACACAGGCTCCTCATGGCACAGCAGACCTGCCTGGGAAACAACTGCCTTTATCAGACTGTACAATAGGAGGTGGACATTGCTGTGTGACAGCTGGGGTGAGGGTGCCCCCCTAAAATGGTGACACATCCTCCTCAGCTACATCAACCACATAGTGTTGTGATATTGTGTACGCACAGTCAGTGACAAAATTAGCCACCCACACAAAGCAGAACCACAACGCACAGTTTAGTTACATGCACAACCTCAAAGCACAGGCCCAGATTGTCAATGAACTCCTACTTAATGATGCCACATAGAATGGGTCTGTACCCATAGCTAACCTGTAGTTCCACATGTTCTATGTCATCTTTACTCCCCTGTCTCCAGCACATATGATGCATGACATTCCTACATGTCCCATAACTTCCATATCTAAAGAGCAATTAATAAATGGCCTCTCTATGGAGGATATACAGCATCTACTGGACATGCTAACATCCCAGGCTGCATCCTACATGAGATCAGACAAGGATTGCTAACACCATTGAGAGCACCTTGTAATCATACTGAAACCACTGCCTGCATCCTAGCTGACTGGACAATGGCAACTATTATATCTTTGCAGAGAGGTGGTGCATACACTGACCACCAGAACTATAGACCTCTTTGCCTGAGTATCCATATCTGTATGGCCATAGCGGCAATCATCATGAAGATGATCAGCACACATATATGTGATCTACACTCAGTTGACTGTACACAGTTTGGATGTCTGACAGGGGAATCATGACTGTTAAATGTGATGGACATTTCCAAGGCAGTCAACAAGGACTTGGGTGAGGGGACATCAGGGCATACAACCCCCTGGACTGAGCCAAGCTGTCTGACTATATCCCCCACTCAGATATCATGTACAAAGCACCCACTTAGGCATCCACAGTAGTATCATTGTAGGGGTCACTTAGTGGCCCATTGATGGCATACATACTCAACATAGGGACATCTGCCTTCAATAGCTGATCTGTAAGCAGCAGTGTTCAACAGGCTCAATCCTGGGTCCTTTACGGCTTGTAATCAATTTAACCATGATACACATGAATACTGACTGTCTGTGGCTAACAATGTTGGCTTATGCCTGCAAAGTGTGAGCACTCATGGAGTCTGTGAGTTATGTTAATATCCTACGAGAGGGTATTGGTAAACACATGCCTGTTGACATAATAATGGCCATAAACTCCATGCAAATATATATGTAGTATCATTTCCATCACTAACATCTATGTACCTGGTAAGTAGGACATCAGTCGCAACATGTGATGTACATACTCAGGGGTGAAAGAACTGGGCACACAGACCTGGCCACACAAGTTTACACCTAATGTGCCTGAGATCACCATGTCTCTCCAGTGGTATGACAGGAATCATGTGTCATAGCTGAGGGTGCAATTGCCTGTAAATGACATACTCATAACCTCCATGTACACTTCCCTCAGCATGCCAATATCTGAGTGCAATGGCCATTTGGTAATGGACCTTTCCAAGCAGTACTGGCACTTGCACATAACAGTATGGTTACTCATAAGGGAACTTCATGTCTTCAGCATGTGTTTAATGGTGATCATCAGAAATGAGTGTAGGCTATGGCATACAGACTATTCAGAGGTGATTTCTGCCTTGCATACGGGGCAATGTGTGACCCTGCTTGAATGTGCATATCTGTAGGTGGCATAGTACATGGATTAATCACTGTAAGGACATTAGCCTAGTATGGGATGGTAATAATACATGCTGGTGGGAGAGATTTGTCTAGCAGACTTTAACCCATCTTTGCAACAGAACCCTGGCTAATAACAAGCAGAGTACCTCAGTGCACCTCAGTGCATGCCATCTGCATGACTGGTTAGGCAACCGTCATTTCACCACGGTGCTATGGCCTGTCCCTCTTTGACTGGAGCAGTATGTGCTGATTATGTAAATAAGGGTATAAAGTTGTCTACAACTGTGATGGCTGTATGGCCATTATGCTAGTGAGGTTCACATGTCCTATGGTTCTATAAGCTGATGTAAATTGCTCTAACAGCCACACACACAAACATGGCTACACTGAAGATAGCACCACTTCTGGTTATTGCTTACAGGACATGGCACTGCACACACATAGTGCAAGCTGGCTGCATGTAGATTAGAACACTTACCTATGTAATGGCACACACTACAGATCACAGTATGTGATGCATGCAACACACCTCATGTCTGATAGTTCTGTCAGTTTAGGACATATTATGCTTGATGACATCAGCAGGCCAAGTTGTGGTCAGGCATTTGGAGGGTCACATCACCTGCTGAAACTAAAATTCTGCAAAACCCTACCTCTTGTAAGTTACTGAGGTGATCACATTTATGCCATATGGACATACACACACACACACACACACACACACACACACACACACACACACACACACACACACACACACACACACACTAAGAGGCCTACAGTGAGATTAGAACACCTGTCTAGTCTTACACATTACAGATCACAGTGCTTATTCCACATGCCACAGCTTGTCAGATGCTACAATGGCAGCTGGTAGTCTTAAAGGACAACAATGGGATATTAAAGCAGATTGCTCAACCTGCTGTCTCTTTTAGTCCCTGTTCATTGATACAGCCTCGGAAAATCACCCATGCAGCTTTAAAAACTAATCAACTCAACTGTTTTCCCTGTCAGGCTTCCTACTTTTCTGTACTGTTTTACTTTCACTTTGAAAACCAAGTTGAAAAAGCTTTAGCTGGCTCTAAAATGATGATGTCACATCTGCCAGACCTCTTGCTCTAGCTACCGGGATGGATGTAATCCTGCCTGATTTGCATGCTGTATAAAAGAGCCAGTGCACCTCTCACATTGTAATGTCAGAGCTGCCTTGCCCAGCCCACTCTTAACCTAGCAAAAATGTCAAACTATAATCTCACTTTTCTGAAGAGCCCTACAAATATGTGACAAAGTACATGCAGAAGCACAGTAACAGCTGAAAAAACTAAGAGCATAAATTTGCAATGTTTTTACATAAGAAGCAGATGTCTGTCACAATTAATCAACAACACGACATCAGATTACAAGAAATATGCAATACCGTAATTTTCTTAAATTACCACTTAAAAAAATATGTGGGTGCTGTCATGCAAGTCTGTGAAATATTTTGTGTTTATAGTGCATCATTTGTTAGCTATTTAACCGAACAGGAAGGAAAATATGTGGGAGTTTGATGCTTTGCAAAATAGTGATTATTCCCAGTGCTATGGAGCTTGGTTCTAAATTTGACAGGAGTGCAACAAAAAAAATCTTCCACTGTAAGGAAGGAAAGGCTGGCAAGAATACAGTACATTAGTCTGGTCACCTGCTGTGAGCTATCAATCACATGCAGATAATGGGTCAAATTACCCTTAGCTCTTTGACAGCTAGGGAATGTAGGTGTGAAGGGGGAGGGGAGATACCTTGAAAAACTAGATTTCAGCCTTAACAAAAGAAATCAAGTTAGCATTTCTAAGAAGAAAGAGCAATAAAATGCACTTTTCAATTCTGTTCTGTAGCATTTGCACTGCTTGTGTTGGAAGTAGTCACTGAAAAAGGATAACATTTTAACCAAAAGTAGGTGACTATAACACAGCAGTGAATGCCTGTAAAACCAGTGGAATGACAGGAGCTTTAGGGAAAATGTGGCAGATCTGATGCATTTTTTTGGAGACAAACAATGTATTCTGGGATACTTAGAGGCAAACTAAACAGAATTATTTCAAGATGCCAGACCCCATGTGGTCAGAGTCAGAAATTGTGTATAAAAATATATAAAAAGCTCTAAATAGTCCCAGAGTGGTGTTAAAATATAGGAAACACCAAACCATGATGAAATACACGTTTTTGAGTCTGTGGGTGCGGTTGTCCTTTAAGATAGATGACCTCATCAGGCCTTGTAGAAGAGGTCAACTTGGAAGCCAGCATCAGCTTAGAAGACCAAAATATGCATAACCATTGCAGTTTGATAGCCAGTGAGGGTGTCTTAGTTGTTTGGGAGGGAGATACACACACACACACACACACACACACACACACACACACACACACACACACACACACACACACACACACACAAAGTGGCATGTACTGAGATTAGAACTGCTACCTATCTAGTTTTACACACTACAGATCACAGTACTTATTGCACATGCCACGGCTTACATTAGATGTTAGAATGGCAGCTGGTAGTCTTAAGGTAGCTAAATTCATCAGGCCTTATAAAAAAGGGCAGTTTGGAAGCCAGCAGCAACTTACAGGGCCAAAAGTGCATAACCATTGCAGTTTGATAGCCAATGAGGGTTTCTCTCTTGTTTGAAGGCAGATACACACACACATACACACACACGCACCAAGTTGGCTACACTGAGATTAAACCCCCTACCTATCTAGTCTTCCACACTGCAGATCACAGTACCTATCGCATGTGCCACAGCTGATGTCTGTCTTACATGTGATTGCAGACAAACTACTTGTGGATTACACAAACTAGGCTTATGTTGAACAGCATCTGTGACCAACAGAGTGATATTGCTTTGTACTTTTATCTGCATCTAGTATCCTAGCAGTGAGATAACTGTTATTATCCTAGCTATGTGTCTACAGTTACAAGTATGGCCATATGTGATTGTTTGCACTTGTATGGGCAAGCCTGTGAACAGGGACAATGTGCCCTGTCCATGCATGTGTAGACATTATACATTACACCACCTGCTGACCTGTTGCTGTCTATGTGGTGACACCCAGCAGGCACAGGGGTCTGTAGGTAAGTGCATTATATACTGTTGAGCCCTTACTTTGCATTCTTTGAGCAACATTATAGATGTGTGACAGAACAGCTTTACTCACCAGTATTAAGGTATGTAAGACAATACAGACATCCACACACATACTTCTGTATATAGCAGGGATGTATATATAATTGTAGCTGTGTGTGTATGTATGTATGATATGTAAATGTGTTATGTAGATATATGGGGAGAGACTGAGATGTATGTTTATATATCTATCTATATATATATATATATATATATATATATATATATATATATATATATATATATATAGCTGTAGATATATATATATATATATCTATTTGAAACTACTTAGACATACATATACTATGTATGTGAGAGAGTGATAGTGACATACGGCTATGTATACATATATGTATGTATGTATAAACATATCTATACATAACAGGTCATTTTGATCAATGGACAACTGGACTGCACTCAGTTTAACTAAGTGTATGGGCATGCCCAGTGGGACTGTCAGTACTTATAAAGTGACTCCAGGCCACACCTACCTATACTCCAGTCTGGGAGTTTGTGTGTTATGGACACTGACATCTGCCCCTGTTTCTACAGTACTGCATTTCACTTAAAATGTCCATAGCATTCCCCAGCTGTCAGATGTAATTAATATGTGACAGAGGTTCATAATGTTACACCACTCAGACTGAAAGTCTGTGACAACACCAACATAATAATACCTCCCATACAAAAGATGTGGATACCTCCCGATTCAATACCATCGACGGCATCATCCATGATAACACTCCTAGTCCATTGAGCCACACAAGCTGCCAGCCAGAGAGTAGTCATTCATCACACAATCAAAAGCATACATATGTATGTTGTTATTCCTGCATTAAGTGAGACATGCAATGTGTGTTCGATTTCTATGCTACTGGCCTGAGTTGGCCTGGACTGCTGATATACCATTGATGGCCTACTGTTAAAGCGGTTATATGGGGAGGCTGCTGTGTTAGGTGTGGGGGAACAACAATACATGTTCTGCTGGGATACACAGTATTCCAACTATCATGTGACCCCCACTGTTTAACATAAATGTAAAGATACACCTATTCACTGTGAAGGTCTGTTCCACTGTTTAACATCTCCCTTGAATGATGTAGTCCATATTCCAACCATGATGCCTACTGAATATTATGGAACACATACTAGTGGACTGGGTAACTGTATTCCAATGCGGATGTTACTTGTGTCCAAATAGCCCACTATATTTACTTGCATAAATGCAGCAAATCCATACATACAATAGCGTATTGTAATAATCCTTACAAGTAGTATTTAGGTTATGGACTTACCTTGTAAATGCAATGGTTGACTGAACTGTAGTTCAGGGCTGATTCTGTCTGATGCAATAGTGCACAGCCAATACATGGATAGGTACAGGTTGTCTGGGTTGCCTGGCATCAATTTTACTCTATGTATGTGAGTAGGGGTAAGGTGTCAATCCCTTGGGCTCTAGGTTATCAGTAAATGTGCTATGCGTTGTCTCTTATCCAAAGCCAGGGTGTACTGGTCACTCCTATGTCTGCCTACAAGGACATTATCCTGGGCTTCGTCCTCCAACTCCTCCTCTGACTGTGGCTGTGGTGATCTAGGCAGTGGTGGTGGGCTGTATGTCCCTTCTCTTTGCTGATCCTGCTGCAGCTGTTTCCACAGGATCATATTGGGCAGCATAGCACATACTGTGAACATATGTCCACATGTGGCTGGAGAGTACTGCAGGGATCCACCAGATATATCGAGGCACCAGAACTGTGACTTCAGCAGCCCAAACACATGCTTTATGATGTTCCTACTTTGTGCATGTGCCTCATTATGGTGTTCTTCTGTGGCTGTGTGCACATTTCTGATGGGTGTCATCATCCACAGTTCCAGGGTGTAGCCAGCATCTCCCAGTAAATGTGGATGTGGGATGTCCTCCCTAGCAAGCATCTGGTATAGCTGTGATGTATGCCAGATATGGGAGTCGTGAAAACTGCTAGGGCTGCCAGCACACACATTCATGATAATCCCCTAGGCATTGCACACAACCTGGCAGTTAATGGAGTGGTACCCCTTGCAGTTGACTTAGATTCTACCCTCCTCACCGGGTGGTGCTTTGATGTGTACATGAGTAAAACTGATGACACCTAGTACCTCAGTGTAGTGTGCTACATGATAGAAGTGCTGCATACTGCTGGTCCTCACCTCAGGGGTATGGGGAAATAAATGTGCTCACTGGTATGTGGTAGCATAGCATCCAGGAACTGGTGGAGTATCCTGGATGCTGATGCTTGTGAGACCCCTTTCATGTCCCCAGTTGGTCTTTAGAAATTTATCTGTAGCTAGTTTCCTAAGGGCTATACATACCTTTGTTTCCACTGGGATGGGTTCCCCTCTGTTGGCTCTGGGTTTGAGTTGAGGTTGGCAGAACTCAGTGAGTTCTTGTAGTATGTCCCTGTCCAACCTGTAGTGCTGTACAATCTCCAGCTCATGGGGTTCCATGAAGTTTACCCTGGGCCTGAACACTCTTCTTCTTCTCTACCTAGGACTACTGTCAGCAGCAGCAGGATTGACTTCAGCATCTAGCGCATACAGATGTAGCAGAGCAGCAGCAGCCCCTAGCATTCTCTCACTTACAATTCCCAAGTCTGTACTCCAATAGTGCAGACTATGGGGGGAAAATCAGATTGTAGGGTATATGCATACTTTATAGAGCTCTGCTGCAGTTGCAGAATGTGTGATTGGGTAACTATGATGCATTCCAACTTCCTACAATATAGTTAACAATATTTCATGGCCCTATTTAAGCTTAAACAAGGGTGAAAACTAATTAAATACTTTTTTTTAAAAACATGCTCAGCCCAGTGGTGCGCCACACAAACACATGCACAGAAAGTAAACAAAGCTTAGAAGTTAATTGACACACCTCCCTGTAGGACACATTCAGCCAGGCAGCACACCATGCAAACACATGCACCTAAGGTGAAATGAGCTTAGAAGTCAGTAGACACACTGCCCTTATGTCAACTACCCCCTGTGTAAACAGCAACATGGGCTTAAGCCTACATGATGGGGATATGTGGACAAGATTACACCTTTCTGCAATTCAGCACCTTCACCTCATTTGCATAAGTATCCATGCTCACAGCCTTAAAAATGCATGCTTCAGACCCCAGTCACATTAGCAACACTTCAGAATCTGATCTAAAGAAGTTTTCATTAAGAAAACAAAAGTGCTTATCTTTTACTTGTTTTTATCTGTGTTTCAATATTAAAGCAACCTTTTTGTCATGAATTGTGGCTTCAGGTGTGTTGGGTCCATACTTTTGAGCTACTTAAGTATAAAGACGTACAATTAGATCACATTTCTTGACAGCTTAAGGAGGTAAAAATCCTTTGAAGTCTTGGATCAGAATACTGTGACAATTCCCAAAGTTTTTCTGAATAACTCAACTTTTAAACCCTATAATGTTTTCTAATAATCATACTCATCACATTATTTCCAGTGGCTTATTTAAAAGCCGCAACAGGCAGTATGTTGTAAGGAAAGCCTTAATAAGATGAAGGCTGATCATCATGATAGTTTACCTGCTGCATGTGCTTTTTTAAAAGTCTGTAAATTGTGATGCCTGAATTTGTAATAATTTTAAGGATTTTATACAATGGAGAGGAATCATAGTCTGGCTTATGCTTTCATATGACACAGAAAAAGAAGACAAGATGATCAACCAGCCTAACATCTCCAAAGATTGAATGGTGGGAAAGGACACTTTGGAAGCTCTGGGATCCCTCTTTAGATTCCACTAGGAATAACAGAAAAGAAAAGATGACACCCATTCCTTATGCAAGTTACATAGATATTAAACTAAAGCAAATAATGCCATGACTACAAACGATTAGTGCTCTACTGTTTGGTTATATTGAAAAGACTGAAAGAAAACTGGATGGGATGGAAGATGCCTTCTCCTCTCATTATGATCACTTGGATGACCTGGAGGGTTCCTTGGCCAATATAATTCAAAGAATAACAGATGCTGAGTCTAGGCTTGACATGGTGAAGTTAAGATTGCCTAATGAAAGAGCATTTGATTAAACAGCATACACTGAAGGTATTGAGGGGAATGATCGAATGGCATTTAAAACTGGAAAACTTGCATGGTAGACTGGTATGAAGAGTTATAAAATCAACTTTGGAGGAGGCACACAGGTTATTCCTCCCACTGGGGATTTGCACATTGATTATGTGGCTTATTTTAGTTATAGTAAGTACTAAAGGAAAATCTATTGTCTCTGCTCAATTCACCAGAGAAGGTTTTACTAAAGCAAATACAAATATGACTCAGTCATTGTACATGCTCGTGTGAATGACCTGAGACGTACCTCCCTGGACTACATGAAAAGAGACATAGAGGAGCTCTCTGATCATGTAGCCTAGGGTGGTATGACCCTGACCTTGAGCAGCATCTTACCCTCACCTAGAATGATGCCACAGTACAAGACAAAATGATCAACTTTAACAATTGGCTAAAATTTTGGTGTCATTCAAAGGGGATCCAGTGTCTGTCAGCCTGGGATGACATGCTCGACAAGCCACATTGCTTCACTAGGGATGGCTTGCACCTGTCACCACTGGGCTTTCGGATATTGGCAATGGCTCTTGCCACCCCCATAGTGCCTTTTTTAGGCAAGGCTCAAAAGTCAAACCCACCCCCATAGACAGCACAAGGAACAAGAAACTAAGGGTAATGCTGCTTAACGCCAGAAGTCTTAACCTCAAGATGCATGCACTCGAAGCTCTCCTCAGTATGGAAAACATTGACATTTGTGCAGTGACAGAAACCTGGTTCAAGGCTCCAGACAGCACCCCAGCACTACCAGGCTATACCTCATATCATGCTTTTCGGCCCCAAAACCCGGACCGAACCACAAAAGGAGGGAGAGTTTCCATATTTCTCAAGGATATCCACACCTCCAGGTTAGTGGCATTGCACGAAGTATCGGAGACCATCCATGTGCACCTAACAGTGGGCAAGACCGCTTTTCAGTTTATAGCATCCTACAGACCACCCTCCCAAAGTCAGGAATCCCACTCGGCTTTCCTGAAAACATTGGAGAACATGAAGATCTCTCCGAACACCATTATATTGGGTGACTTCAACTACCCAAACATTGACTGGGAGCACTACTCAAGCCCCAGCACCTTAGCCCAAAGGTTCCTGGAAATTATAAACTCAAATGCTATGGAACAACTAGTCACCACTCCCACAAGAGGGGAGAACATACTAGACCTGATCATTACCAACATGGGGACTCTATGCTCCACACCAGAAGTATATCCCTCATTGGTAAGATCAGACCATAAATTAATTTCACTGGATGTCCACATCCCGACCTCATCCTCAGCCCAGAAAACCACAGTGAAAAACTTGTCAAAAGCGAACTTCTCACTTCTCAAAACCAAAGTGGAATCCTTCAAGGCCCCAGGGCCAGTGGAAACTACGGCCCAAACTGCAGAATCCTATATAAACGCATTCTACGGACATCTCCAGGAACGCATGGATCATGCTATCCCAAACAAAACCAAGACCCAATCATCCAAAGGTAGGCGTCCAGTCTGGTGGACCCCTGCCATAAATAAACTGTACAACAGAAGGAGGAAGCTACTACATGATAGAGCAAAATCCCTAATAGGGAAGGCATCTCTGATCAGTACTAGCAAAAAATTGCGATCCCTCATAAAATCCTCCAAGGCCAGCTTCGAGAGAAAAATTGCACAGGACACCAAAGACAATCATAAGGCTTTTTTCAGTTATGTTAGGAACCTGGGATGCAACTCCCAGGCTTGTTCTGAGTTGATTCTAAATGACAAAAAATGCACTGAACCCACAGACATCGCCAATATCCTGGCAGACAGGTTCAGTGCATCTTCTCCACCCCCTCCTCCCCAAAAGAGCAAGTATCTATCCCGGCAGAGGGCTGCCTCCCAAACATCTCTGATGCTCAGGTGAAGGCTGCCCTCTCCAAAGTAAAAAACACTGCTTTCATGGGACCAGATGGCGTCCCAGGTTGCATCCTACATGAACTCCAGGAGGAACTAATCCCTCAAATAAAACAGCTATACAATCTCAGCCTCACTACAGGATATGTGCCCACAGAATGGCGTACAGCAACAGTGGTCCCACTCCACAAAGGTGGAGCCTCTACAGACCCTGGAAACTATCGCCCCATAAGCCTGACTAGCTTAGTCTGCAAGGCTATGGAGAGGATCATCATGGAGCTCATAAACAAAGACATTGGGGACTTACAGACACTAGATCCTACCCAGTTTGGCTTTGTCAAGGGCAGATCCTGCCTTTTGAACCTGGTTGACTTCTTCGAAACAATCACCAAAGCCATAGATGAAGGGAAGGTCATCCACACAACCTATCTGGACCTTGCAAAGGCATATGACACAATACCCCACTCGGGCATCATAGATAAGCTATCCAGCTTAAATATAAACCCCTATGTCACAAGATGGGTCGCAAACTGGCTCAAAGACAGAACCCACAGAGTGAGAGTTGCAGGAGCCATGTCAGACTCAAAACCGGTCACAAGTGGCGTCCCACAGGGTTCTGTCCTGGGACCACTCTTGTTCGGTATATACTTTTCCGAGGTACAGGAAAACGTGGGAGGACTTTGGCTCACCAAGTTCGCAGACGACTGCAAACTAGGCACCATAATCGACTCTCCAACTGACACAAACATCCTTCAAAAAGGTCTCACAGAGACAGATAACTGGTGCCAGCACCATGGTTTAAAGCTAAATGCCAAAAAATGTATAGTCATACCCTTTGGCAAAAACAATGTGCCCACAAATTACCACATAGGCTGAAACCCATTAAGTACAGAGAAAGTTATTAGGGACCTGGGGACCCAAGTTGATAGCAATCTTTCCTTTGAAAACCAATAACTCCACGACAAGAACCAGCAAGCAGGCAGGGAAAACCACCAGAGAGAAGCCAACTGACAATAAGGCAAACGAACCCAAAATACCAGGCAAGCAGAAAACCGTACTCCTCTATTTTCAGAATCCTTTATTAACGTAGCACAACTGAAATCACGTTTTTGTTGATAATACAACTTCATCAGATACATGCCAAGCCTCTCCACACATATTTAAGTCGTATCTTGCTTAATTGAAAAATTGAAAAGTTGAATAAGCAGCTTTCTTAAAGCAAAAGTTTAGCCAACCTATGAGGCTCACATACACATTATAAACTCACATTTGAAAACACTTGTTTAGAACCATATTTCACTGAATGTGTTTAAAATTTCATTTTTAAAAAGATTCATATATATATATATATATATATATATATATATATATATATATGTATGTAGTATTTAAAGCCACGCAATAAACCATATTTAAACTAAAAATCATTGCCTGTAGAACATGTATTAATGAAACAAACCTAAAAAGTCCTGTAAATCAAACATTTCAATATTTAATTTTAAAATACATATAAAAAGTAATTTTTTGTGTTTGTATACTAATTGATAATAGCATAAGTTTTGTTAAATACATTATTATAAAATAGTATTACATATTCATTAAGACTGATGAACACATAAATAAAATATATAAGAACCCCCGTATATATATTATCTGTAAACAAATAATTGAACCTTACAATTGTTCAGCCTTTAGTTTTAAATATGGCATGATTGAAATTGAATCATTCAACCCAGGGGGTTTGTTGGATTCCAACAAAATCTGCCAGCATGTTTCTCTATGAGATAACAATGCTGTCCAGTTTCCACCCCTGTTACAGTGAATTACTGTTTCCAAGACAAAAAACTTAAATGTTGCTGCTTCACACACGATCGTATGCCTGTATAGTGCATTCGTACTGACATTTTTTGAAATGTCGTAATAATGTTCGTAAATACGCCTCTTTAGCTGCCTCTCCGTCTTGCCTACATAAAATGCCTGGCAAGAACGGCAGACAGCCAAATACACTATACCCTTGGAGTTGCAGTTATAAAATTTATATGAACACAGTTTCCTGTTCCTACTTTCTAGGTATACAAATTCCTGATCTATAACATGCTTACATTGCATACAATGCCCACAACGGAACGTCCCTCTCCTAGGGGGGTTAGGGCCACCCTGCCTAAAATTCTGCTCTAAGGCCCTCTTGATATTAAAACCCCTCCTGTAGACAAATTTGCAGGACAAATCTTTTAAATTATTTAAATCCGTAAAATCCCTAAAACTACAAAGTTCCTTTTCAATTATATATCTAATTTGTCCTGCATCCTCACTGTGTTGTGTAATTAATAACTGATTGGAACCTGATGCATTGGTAAATCTTTGGCGACTGTCATCATGTGGATCCACTTTGCTCTTCCCCAAAATAGGAGAAAATCTATTTTTCCTAGCAGCCCTAGGATGTGGTAGATTTATTTTCAGTGATACCCCATTCCACTGGGTTGGAATGGATGGAGGAAGCGCTTTGGGCATGTGACGGCGTCACAAATAATGATGTTCATTTGGTTTTACAACTGTTGGAATTGGTCCTGAGGTATAATTATATATATTTTTGTGGTGAATATTTTCAGCAAATATCAGGCGTATCCATGGGAGCCAATTGTGCTCCCACTTATGCAGATATTATTTTGTCGGTCTGGGAACAAAAATTTGTAATGTACAGTGAATTTTCAAAGTATTGGATTCACTATACCAGGTTCCTGGATGACATATGTATTTTTTGGACAGGACCGGAATGTCTTATAGATGAGTTTATAACTTACTTGCATTCGACAACAGAATTTTTGCGGTTTACCCATCAAGTATCCGTTGATCAAGTCAACTATTTGGATGTTTCTCTTAGTAAACAAGGTGATGGGTTTAGTTCCTGCATTTACAGAAAACCTTCGTTTTCTAACGGATACTTACATTATCTAAGCTCACATCCAAAATTTCAAAAAAGATCTATAATAAAAGGACAATTTGTCAGGGTTTCCCACATGACATCAGATGACCTTTGTTTTCAAATTGAGGGGGACAAGTTGAGGTCATTTTTTGTTGATAGAGGGTACCCCATTGGCCTGATTAATTCTGTCCATGATGAAGTCAGGGCTGCTAGGAAAAATAGATTTTCTCCTATTTTGGGGAAGAGCAAAGTGGATCCACATGATGACAGTCGCCAAAGATTTACCAATGCATCAGGTTCCAATCAGTTATTTATTACACAACACAGTGAGGATGCAGGACAAATTAGATATATAATTGAAAAGGAACTTTGTAGTTTTAGGGATTTTACGGATTTAAATAATTTAAAAGATTTGTCCTGCAAATTTGTCTACAGGAGGGGTTTTAATATCAAGAGGGCCTTAGAGCAGAATTTTAGGCAGGGTGGCCCTAACCCCCCCAGGAGAGGGATGTTCCATTGTGGGCGTTGTATGCAATGTAAGCATATTATAGATCAGGAATTTGTATACCTAGAAAGTAGGAACAGGAAACTGTGTTCATATAAATTTTATAACTGCAACTCCAAGGGTATAGTGTATTTGGCTGTCTGCCGTTCTTGCCAGGCATTTTATGTAGGCAAGACGGAGAGGCAGCTAAAGAGGCGTATTTACGAACATTATTACGACATTTCAAAAAATGTCAGTACGAATACACTATACAGGCATACGATCTTGTGTGAAGCAGCAACATTTAAGTTTTTTGTCTTGGAAACAGTAATTCACTGTAACGGGTGGAAACTGGACAGCATTGTTATCTCATAGAGAAACATGCTGGCAGATTTTGTTGGAATCCAACAAACCCCCTGGGTTGAATGATTCAATTTCAATCATGCCATATTTAAAACTAAAGGCTGAACAATTGTAAGGTTCAATTATTTGTTTACAGATAATATATATACGGGGGTTCTTATATATTTTATTTATGTGTTCATCAGTCTTAATGAATATGTAATACTATTTTATATTAATGTATTTAACAAAACTTATGCTATTATCAATTAGTATACAAACACAAAAAATAACTTTTTATATGTATTTTAAAATTAAATATTGAAATGTTTGATTTACAGGACTTTTTAGGTTTGTTTCATTAATACATGTATTACAGGCAATGATTTTTAGTTTAAATATGGTTTTATTGCGTGGCTTTAAATACTACATACATATATATATATATATATATATATGAATCTTTTTAAAAATGAAATTTTAAACACATTCAGTGAAATATGGTTCTAAACAAGTGTTTTTAAATATGAGTTTATAATGTGTATGTGAGCCTCATAGGTTGGCTAAACTTTTGCTTTAAGAAAGCTGCTTATTCAACTTTTCAATTTTTCAATTAAGCAAGATACGACTTAAATATGTGTGGAGAGGCTTGGCATGTATCTGATGAAGTTGTATTATCAACGAAAACATGATTTCAGTTGTGCTACGTTAATAAAGGATTCTGAAAATAGAGGAGTATGGTTTTCTGCTTGCCTGGTATTTTGGGTTCGTTTGCCTTATTGTCAGTTGGCTTCTCTCTGGTGGTTTTCCCTGCCTGCTTGCTGGTTCTTGTCGTGGATTTATTGTACTTTCAGCATTTTGTTTGGTTTTGGTTTTGGCATGGAGGCCGGCTTAGGGAATACTGCCGCAAGTGCTTCGGGCGCTTGTGGGGAGGATGGAGTGCAGTCTGAAGCTATCCATACTCGCCAACTTACGGGACAACTAACCCAATTGGTACAGCTCCTCACTCCCTTGGGTCAAGGGTTGCAAGCCGTTATTACGAACAACGCGAGATATTAAAGGCTCTTACTTCCAGGACAGTTGGTTTCAATTTGCGACAGAGTTCTAATGGCAGCGGTGGTTTTTCGGAGGTGCAGGACAAGGTTGAATCTTTTAATTATGCGAACACCCCAGCAGTGTTACGGGATAGTGACAAGACTGCTCCTAGCACCAGTAGCAACAACACTGGCTCTGCTGCAATTCCTGTTTCTACCTTCAAGGAGTGGGTGTCTCACAAGCCTAACTTTAAATTTAATGAAAATGGTGAGAACAATTTAAATATAAAATCTTCCTTTTCTGATAACATGCGGCTTCTTGAACAAGCCCTATATAGGTACAAGACCTTAGAGTTGGATAACCTATATTTAAACGAGTGTCTCAACAAGCATATAGTCCCTAAGGGGCTACGGGTGCATAAATATCCGAACCATGTGGTGTGTGGCAGTGACTTTCATTCTGAACTTTTAAGACTGTTTGATGAATGTGGCTTGGGTATTGTAAGGGCCATCATCAAAAGAAATGACATAGAAATTCAATCTTTGCAAAGGGACATTTTCAAATATAATGATGCCATTACTGTTGACTTGATGTTTACTATTGAAACGGAAAAACAGAAATATTATGATCTAAGAAAGCATATTGACCAGCAATGCAATATTGTATTGAACCGCAAATATAAAAAACTGAATAGGGACATCAAGGAGTATGCTGAGGGCAGGCATTACCCCAATCCCCTTTTGTATAGGGGTGGGAATAAATATCAATCAACTTCTAGGGACATATCTAGCCCTTTGGAGGCCCAGTCCCCTGTTCAGGAATCTTTTCCTCCTTTACCTCAGCCTGATGAGAACTATCAGGAGGATTTTTTACCCAGGAGGTCAGAACGCCTCCGCAAACAGTCCCATTATCAGCAGATGAATTCACATCAGATGGGACTTCAGCAGGGGGGGGGGGGGCGCCATTCAAAGGGTGGAGGAGGAACCAGAAAGAGGACTGGTGAGTCCAGGGCATATTCAAATGACAGCTATTGGAAATGACTTTAGGTACACACTTAATGACTATCACATTTATAATTATAGTGACCTTGTTATTTCTGACACCTGGTTTTCATTATTTACCAAAGGTTTTAAATTTGTGCCGAGTAGGGGCAGTAGTTTGGTTAATACCATTTTGGATGTTAAACTATTTATTCGCAAACTGAATTTGCAGCATTTACTTGGGTCTACTTCTATGCAACATGGGCTTAATCTCAAAAAATCTAGTACGTATAATCCCCCTTTACATCCGCAATTAAAAAACTTGGAAAATAGAATTGAACAACAGATTCGGAGTAAGGTGGGGAAGTTTAAACATGTCCCTAATTTAAGTTTGGCCGAGGCTACCCTTTTAGCAGATTTGGGGGCTAATCCTTCTGTTAGGGTGATGGAACCCGATAAAGGGGGAGGCACGGTCATTATGGACCAAGTGTTATATGAGGCAAAAATGTACAGTTTGTTGTCGGATAGTACTAAGTATACAACTGTTTCCCAAAATGAGGTACATATTTCTTATAAAAAATTGACTTGGTACTCAAGGACCTTTTGGACCAGGACATTATTGAAATGGATCTTTGTTCCTTTCTGGACAATTCTCATCCTAAGGTCCCCACCATATTTGGGGTACCTAAGATCCACAAGAATGTGGATGAACCCCCTTTACGACCTATTGTGGCGGCCCAAGGGTCTAAAACCCACAGCCTTTCAAAATATTTGGATTGGAAATTAAAACAGCTGTGGGGCAAGCATCACCACCTCCTCAACGATTTGTGGGAATTTTTGTGTGGTATCACTAACGATTTATATAGGTCTAACCTGCTATTTGTCACCATAGATGTGGTAGATTTATTTTCAGTGATACCCCATTCCACTGGGTTGGAATGGATGGAGGAAGCGCTTTGGGCATGTGACAGCGTCACAAATAATGATGTTCATTTGGTTTTACAACTGTTGAAATTGGTCCTGAGGTATAATTATATCTATTTTTGTGGTGAATATTTTCAGCAAATATCAGGCGTATCCATGGGAGCCAATTGTGCTCCCACTTATGCAGATATTATTTTGTCGGTCTGGGAACAAAAATTTGTAATGTACAGTGAATTTTCAAAGTATTGGATTCACTATACCAGGTTCCTGGATGACATATGTATTTTTTGGACAGGACCGGAATGTCTTATAGATGAGTTTATAACTTACTTGCATTCGACAAGAGAATTTTTGCGGTTTACCCATCAAGTATCCGTTGATCAAGTCAACTATTTGGATGTTTCTCTTAGTAAACAAGGTGATGGGTTTAGTTCCTTCATTTACAGAAAACCTTTGTTTTCTAACGGATACCTACATTATCTAAGCTCACATCCAAAATTTCAAAAAAGATCTATAATAAAAGGACAATTTGTCAGGGTTTCCCGCATGACATCAGATGACCTTTGTTTTCAAATTGAGGGGGACAAGTTGAGGTCACTTTTTGTTGATAGAGGGTACCCCATTGGCCTGATTAATTCTGTCCATGATGAAGTCAGGGCTGCTAGGAAAAATAGATTTTCTCCTATTTTGGGGAAGAGCAAAGTGGATCCACATGATGACAGTCGCCAAAGATTTACCAATGCATCAGGTTCCAATCGGTTATTTATTACACAACACAGTGAGGATGCAGGGCAAATTAGATATATAATTGAAAAGGAACTTTGTAGTTTTAGGGATTTTACGGATTTAAATAATTTAAAAGATTTGTCCTGCAAATTTGTCTACAGGAGGGGTTTTAATATCAAGAGGGCCTTAGAGCAGAATTTTAGGCAGGGTGGCCCTAACCCCCCTAGGAGAGGGACGTTCCGTTGTGGGCGTTGTATGCAATGTAAGCATGTTATAGATCAGGAATTTGTATACCTAGAAAGTAGGAACAGGAAACTGTGTTCATATAAATTTTATAACTGCAACTCCAAGGGTATAGTGTATTTGGCTGTCTGCCATTCTTGCCAGGCATTTTATGTAGGCAAGACGGAGAGGCAGCTAAAGAGGCGTATTTACGAACATTATTACGACATTAAAAAAAATGTCAGTACGAATGCACTATACAGGCATACGATCGTGTGTGAAGCAGCAACATTTAAGTTTTTTTGTCTTGGAAACAGTAATTCACTGTAACAGGGGTGGAAACTGGACAGCATTGTTATCTCATAGAGAAACATGCTGGCAGATTTTGTTGGAATCCAACAAACCCCCTGGGTTGAATGATTCAATTTCAATCATGCCATATTTAAAACTAAAGGCTGAACAATTGTAAGGTTCAATTATTTGTTTACAGATAATATATATACGGGGGTTCTTATATATTTTATTTATGTGTTCATCAGTCTTAATGAATATGTAATACTATTTTATATTAATGTATTTAACAAAACTTATGCTATTATCAATTAGTATACAAACACAAAAAATAACTTTTTATATGTATTTTAAAATTAAATATTGAAATGTTTGATTTACAGGACTTTTTAGGTTTGTTTCATTAATACATGTTCTACAGGCAATGACTTTTAGTTTAAATATGGTTTTATTGCGTGGCTTTAAATACTACATACATATATATATATATATATGAATCTTTTTAAAAATGAAATTTTAAACACATTCAGTGAAATATGGTTCTAAACAAGTGTTTTCAAATGTGAGTTTATAATGTGTATGTGAGCCCCATAGGTTGGCTAAACTTTTGCTTTAAGAAAGCTGCTTATTCAACTTTTCAATTTTTCAATTAAGCAAGATACGACTTTCATATGTGTGGAGAGGCTTGGCATGTATCTGATGAAGATGTATTATCAACGAAAACGTGATTTCAGTTGTGCTACGTTAATAAAGGATTCTGAAAATAGAGGAGTACGGTTTTCTGCTTGCCTGGTATTTTGGGTTCGTTTGCCTTATTGTCAGTTGGCTTCTCTCTGGTGGTTTTCCCTGCCTGCTTGCTGGTTCTTGTCGTGGATTTATTGTACTTTCAGCATTTTGTTTGGTTTTCCTTTGAAAACCACATTGCCAAAGTGGTTAGAAAGACCTTCTACATAGCCCACCTCATCACGAAGGGTTTCACATCTAGATCAAGAGAGGTAATCGTGCCCCTTTATTCATCCCTCATCAGGCCCATCATAGAATACAATGCCCCTTTTGGGATGTACCTTACCTGACACCTGCAGCAATTAGAAAGACCCCAAAAGTATCTCACCAAGAGGATCAAGGGTCTCAAACAGATGCCATATACTGCTCGGTTAAAAAAACTCCAGCTCTACTCAGTTGCATACCGCCTACTTCGAGGTGATCTATGCCTGACATACAAAGCTATGTCAAATCCAGAATTAATGGACATGCTCCACCTTAGTAAATCTAAATCCCTTAGAGCCACATTTCGAGGGACTTGAACCTCAGCACAGAAATAAATAGAACTTGCTGGAGGGACAGGTTCATAACCCAGAGGCTCCCTTCACTCTGGAATAGAATTCCAGTTCATGTGAGGCAGAGCACCTCACTGAATCTCTTCAAGAAGAATCTCGATAGGTGGATGGGGGATCGTAGGTTTGTCCCAGGGATTACTCCCATGTCACTATTAGACAGAGGCACAGTAAACTAAACCTTAAAAAGGGCACAGTATACTCAAATCAAGGGGTGGCGTAAGCCATACAGAATCTGGCTAGGCTTAAAATTGCCCCAGGGCAGATAACCTAGTATGAACCTATGAGCCTATAATAGTCATAATGTGTTTTGTGACCATGATTTTTCTATGGATACCAGAAAGCACAGATTGGGTTTCTGCCCTGTTATGAAGATCTGTGGAGAAAAGGGTTGGAAGTTTAGGCTGTTATATCTAGAACAACTGAAGGTATTTTGCTAGGGCAGACCTGTTACTCTCCAGACTCCAGAGGAAGTGGAAACTAAACTGCACATCAAGCTGCACAGTGGAGGCAGCAGTATGACTTTGGGGGAAACCAGGGCTCCCATAACTTTGTCCCTGCAGTCGTGTGGACACCCTACATCAGGCACACAGCCAGAGCCATTTTCTTTCTTTAGAAAGAGGATGTTGTATAGGAAAAAGGAATCTGGTGCAATATCCAAAAGAGACTTACATGTATAGTAACTAAATAGCTTCATCAGAAGTTTTCATTGACTCAGACACTGAGTGATCCCACATGGCCTCCCTAAAGTAAACTCCCCCAAAGATGGACTGTTGTTACTAACCTCTACATTGTACTTCAGAGACTACAGCAAACATGTTCCTGTGAGTATATTCACTTTCTTTGGGTGTCTTTCTTCCTCCTGTTTAGTAATGCAAAATAGCACAAAATATACTGAACCTACTGATATTGCCAATATCCTGGCAGATAGATTCAGTGCAAACTTCACCCCCCTCTCACCCCCAAAAGGGCCCACAACAATACCGGAAAAGTGTAGTGTCCCAGAAATCACAGATGCACAGGTGAAAAGAGCCCTTTCAAAAGCCAAAAGCACAGCGTCAATGGGGCCAGATGGTGTCCGAGGCTGCGTCTTGCACGAACTACAGAATGAACTAACCCCCTACCTAAACACACTGTTCAACCTCAGCCTCTCCACAGACTACATGCCCATAGGATGGCATACAGCAACTGTTATTCTGCTCCACAAAAGAGGGGCCACAACTGACCCTGGTAACTATCGCCCCATAAGTCTGACTAGCATGGTCTGCAAGGCTATGGAGCGCATCATCATGGAACTCATTAACAAAGACATTGGGAACCTCCAAACATTTGACCCGACCCAGTTCGGCTTTGTTAAGGGCAGATCATGCCTACTAAACCTGATAGACTTCTTTGAGACAGTCACCAAGGCCATAGATGAGGGAAAAGGGGTTCACACAGCCTACCTTGACCTTGCCAAGGCTTTTGACACCATTCCCCACTCAGGAATTATAGAAAAACTCACCAGCCTGAGCACAAACCCCTATGTCACGAGATGGGTTGCCAACTGGCTTACAGACAGAACTCACATGGTAAGAATAGCAGGCTCCAGTTCCGACTCTAAACCAGTCACAAGTGGTGTCCCATAAGGCTCGGTCCTGGTACCCCTACTGTTTGACATATACTTCTTAGAAATACAGGCAAGCATAGGAGGACTAAGGTTAACCAAGTTCGCCAATGACTGCAAACTGGGAGCCATAATTGACTCTACGGTTGACACGGACATTCTCCAAAAGGGCCTCACTGAGACGGACAGCTGGTGTCAAAGTCATGGTCTCAAGCTAAATGCCAAAAAATGCATAGTACTCCCATTTGGGAAAAACAAAACACACATGAATTACCACATAGGTGGCAGCTCCCTTAATACAGAAGAGAAAATAAGAGATCTGGGGACCCAGGTAGATAGTAATCTCTCCTTTGACAATCATATTGCCAAAGTAGTTAGGAAATCCTTCTATGTAGCCCATCTAATTACTAAAGGGTTCACATCTAGAAATAAAGAGGTTATAGTGCCCCTCTACTCGTCACTCATCAGACACATCATAGAGTACAATGCCCCATTTGGAATATACCTCACGAGACACTTCCAACAGCTGGAAAGACCACAACAGTACCTCACCAAGAGGATTACTGGCCTCAAACATATGTTCTACGCAGCCCGACTGGAAAAACTCTGGCTGTACTCAGTGGCATATCGCTTACTCAGAGGTGATGTCTGCCTGACTTACAAAGCCATGTCCAATTCAGAATTGATGGACATGCTCCACCTAAATAAATCCAAGCCACTGTGAGCCACTTGCTCTAGTGAGCTAAACCTCACCACAACAATAAACAGAACATGCTGGAGGGATAGATTCCTGTCACAGAGACTCCCAATGCTTTGGAACAAAATTCCTAACTACATTAGGCAGAGCCCCTCACTAACACACTTCAAGAGAAACCTTGACGAGTGGATGGGTAACAGAAAATACACCCCTGGGATCACTTCGCTAGCTCTTCTTGGCAGAGGTTCAGTTAATTAATCAATGGGGCAGCAAAAGCTGACACACTCTGGCTAGGCTTATAAATGCCCTCGGGCAGATAGCCTAGTACCTACCTATGAACCTATGAATGGACAAGAGAGACTTATGAGGAGCACAAGGAGAGGGACTATAAATACTTGGATTTTATGTGACAGTTTTCCTAAGTATTTGGAAACCAATTAGTACTCTACACAGCAAACAATAAGGCCTAAGTATTATGTTGTTCTTTTCCTACATAGCTAGGAGAATGTGAATGTACAGATTTAATAAACTACTTGGTGTGTTATGGAATTTGTTTAATGCTACACCTGGAATCTTGCTAAACAGTATGGCTCATCTGATTGTCCATTATTAACAATAGTATAAATGCACATAAGCATTATATAGATTCTTGGATATATCTTACATTTGACAAGATAGGTGACAGGTAAGGGGTGGGTGACCTCAGCTGGCTTTGCATTCATATAAAGCTTGGACTTTACCTGCGTTATGGCAATGAGAACATGATTGTGCCTCCAACTGAAAATAGGTGGCTTGCCTCTTCCTTGGAAAACAATTATAAATATTGCATTATATTTTGAATTAATATAATTATGGTTAAAAATGTATCAACACACGGCTTCGTAGTTAACATTTTTATTTATTTAATTTTTTTCAACCCAGCTACTACTTACTTTAACATGAGAGTTTGTATGGATTTTGATAAAGAACTTTGCCTATAATATATATGAAGAGCTTTATGGTACACTTAGCAGCAATATATAGCTAGTACAAGGGTCAGTTTCTAATGCGGGAGAAGGCAGAGTGAACACAGGGATGAATCTACAGAACAAAAATGGATAAATTACTAACATGGACTATCAAAGGAGTTACCCACCCCATGAAAAGGGATAAACTCTTTTATTACTTTAGGAAATTGAACTTACCTATCCTGCTCTTGCAGGAGATCCATCTCAGTATAGAAGAACATTTGAAATCAGAGGGGGGGGGGGGTTACAAATTGAGGGAGGTTGCCTCTTACCTCAAAGGAAGAATATGAGGGTGGTGGCATTGATTGAGAGGTCACTGCTTATGATGGTCATGCATGTGTATGTGAATAAATGCAGAAGGTATTGAGATGCTAACCTGATTATATAGATTAGTGTCAATATTCCCCACTCCCCAGCACAGTTAATTTGGACCTTGCTGAAAATTTGAATGACTCGAACCATTTACACAAGGGCATAAGTGTTCGACCCTGTGATTGAAATACAATTTTGTCTGTTAAGGAGATTCATTCAGAACCTAGGAGAACTGGTATACCTACAAAAAGTAATTTTCTTTGATGGTTTATTTTTAGCATAGGACTAGTGGACTTATTTCAATGGTTAAATTGTCTTCCCCCAAGATACATTTATTACAGGATATACAGGGTGTTTGATTTGGGGACCATATTCATACGTCTGAGTACATGGATACTCTGCATAGGTTCATAGATTAGTACTAGGCTAACTGCCCTTGTGGGTCATTTTAAGCCTAGCCAATTATTCCTTGTGAGACTCAAACCCTGCACCTTGCGTTTGTAAGGCAAATACCTTAGCCATTAGGCCACCCTCCCAACCCTGATTATATCACCCCAGTTGGAAGCCCTACTTTTAGAATCCTTTTCCATACCCTTTAGCAGAAATGTAAGTTTATGGTTCAGGTGTTTCCTTACACAATGGAAGATCTGTGTATTATTTTTTTTAGCACAAATGTAAGTTTATGGTTCAGGTGTTTCCTTACACAATGGAAGATCTGTGTATTATTTTTTCGCACTTTATCAAAATATTCCACGATATTAGTTTCACTCAGCATTGTTGTCTTTTTGATTAAGAGTTTTTGGAGAGTCAACCTAGGTCTTTGTCTCTAAGACAATTTGGAGAATCTCTCACATGGAGTTTTTGCATCATACCACACACTGGAAAAAATAATACACAGATCTTCCATTGTGTAAGGAAACACCTGAACCATAAACTTACATTTGTGCTAAAGGGTATGGAAAAGGATTCTAAAAGTAGGGCTTCCAATACTTTAATGCAACTGCATACAAATCTATGGCAAGCACATAGTGATTTGCTCACGGATTCTCTGAGAGAATCCCTGCAGAGAAGAAATTGGGGGGTGGCAAGGAAGAATCTGGATAAATACATGCAAGACAAAGCCAAGCTTAAAAAGTGAGGGCTAAAATATTTACTCCATCTAACCAGAAATTCTTAGCTTTACATTTAAGTCAGCACAAGACTGACAGATGCATAAATAAACTTGACAACTCATTTATAGGTAAGGTAACCACTTCTCCTCTGGAGATTTTACAGATCTTTCCATCTTTTTATAAACAGTTGTACTCAGAAGACCCCAAATGAGTTTCATCTGCTGTGACAGTCTCAACTTAACCAGTCAGGTGTTGATCTTCCTAAGCTATTATCCAATCTAACCTGCTCTCTATTACACTCTTTATTCCTGAAAAAGTATCAATGGTAATTAAACAGCAAAAGGGAAAACACACTTGGACCTGATTGTCTAGCTCGTGCTATGGGGAGGGGGGTATTTTACAAATAGATCTACCATATTGATCGATAATATAATAATAAGCAGAGGGATATTTGGAATCCTGGAACTAAGGTGCTACGTCAGTTATAGCTAAGTCGAGTAATGACCTGATAAAGGTGAACTCATATGGCCTTATTTCTATTTTAAACCATGACTACAACTTATTTATATCATTGGTGGTAGACAGGTTAGCAAGCATTCTCTTTCTCATTTAATTTATACAGATCAGACCGGCTCTGTTCCAGGACATACTACATACAATAACTTACTGAAGAGGTCACTGGTTATTGAAACTGCCACTAAACCAGGCAAGCTTTTACTTATAGCTAGTCTTGATGGTAGAAAAACCTTTGAGACATTATACTTGGATTATTTGCTTGCGGTCTTGGAAAGAATGGGCTATCCCGTGGATATATATATATATATATATATATATATATATATATATATATATATATATATATATATATAGATAGATATATATATAGGCCTGAGGTAGTCCATAGAGATCACCGTACAAAGGAGAACAAGATAAAGTTGTCCCTATTCCTCTTTCTGTTTGTATTGTACTTACAGCCATTGACAGTTAAATTAATGGAATCATTATATCCAGAATTTTCTGTGTGGAATGTGCATATATTTCTTTATATGCAGATGACCTACTTTTATATATAACTAGACCAGAAGTAGAGTTAGAAATGATTTTTGGGATTCAACACTCCTTTGATACTACCTCTAGATAAAAGTTTTTTTTTTCCAAGATGGAGATTAATAAAATCAATTCCAGACCTTTTGCAGGGCTGCAGTGGATGTGTCCATTCTTGCATGCCCCTAATTCTATGACATACCCAGGGGTCATTTTAAGTAATCATTTCTTCTGCAGGGCTGCAGTGGAGGTGTCCATTCTTGCATGCCCCTAATTCTATGACATACCCAGGGGTCATTTTAAGTAATCATTTCTTCTGCAGGGCTGCAGTGGAGGTGTCCATTCTTGCATGCCCCTAATTCTATGACATACCCAGGGGTCATTTTAAGTAATCATTTCTTCTGCAGGGCTGCAGTGGAGGTGTCCATTCTTGCATGCCACTAATTCTATGACATACCCAGGGGTCATTTTGAGTAATACATTAGAGATCTGCATGTCGTTAGCATGTAACACTATTATAGTGAAGATAATCCATTACTTTTCATTATGGGAAAGGTTAAACCTAGATTTTCAGCAAAGGATTCTGGCAATAAAATAGTTCATGCTTCCCCTTTTATTATATGCTATCCTCCATTAAAACTGCAAAAAGATTTATTAGCAGCTATTACTAAGATGAAGTTCCTCTTTTTTGGTTTGGACAAAAGCTTCAGTTTTCTAGGAACTACTCCCCATAGGTCTCAACCTCTTAAGTGGCCAGTGTGGAACACAGCCCCTAACAATGCGTGACAAATGGTCAAAATGTGGAACACCCTATTTTTGTACTGCGCGAAACGTGCCATTGCCATGGAGCATGGTAGAACTGTAAAATTCAATAACACACACTTCTCAGATCCAAAAACCTTTATTTGATAATCTGCAATACCATAACCACACCATAAGTAAATGAAACAGCAATACCACGTATAATGTAGTAAATGTGATTTTTATTTTTGTAAACAGACATATTGCAATTCACACAAAGTTTAGACCAAGTTAAACAGCATCCTATCATACGTCAGATGTAGACTTATTGTATGCTGCTGTGGCTGTCTTAGAAGGCTCTAAAACATGTTTTGGCAGCTTAATATCACAGACATCCAGTTCTTCATTCATTTTGACTGCCAACAAAGAGTTCAGTGTTTTTACACCCAGAGACTGACGCAGTTCAGTTTTCACTTTCCGCACCATACTAAATGCTCTTTCCGCTTGTGCATTAGAGTGTGGCAAGCAAAGTAGAATCATCATCAGCTGCTTAAAGAGTGGCAATTTCCCTTCAGTGCAAAGGTCCCTCAGAAGGTGTGCCCAGTACTGTGACACAGATGAGTGGGGCCCATCTACTGGGCCTGTCAGATTCCCCGTGTCCTCGAACTGATATTGGGTGAACTCATCAATTAGTTGTTCAGCCTCAACATCATTTTCACATACACCCAGACGGAAGCCAACATGTCTGACAAGTCCTGAAGAAATGTCCAATTTTTTGGCTGGATTAATAAGTAATGCAGCATCTTTCGGTAAGTGATCCTGCATGGGAAACTTGTTCAGCATTTTCTGCAGCACTGCAGCATAAAAAGCTGCAACTTTTTTGTAAAAGTTAAATTCAATGACTGTGCCAGCAATATCCTCCTCATGGCTGTTCATGTACTGCTTGACTTCATAGCCAATCTGCAATTCACCATTTGGTAGAACACAGCTACTGTCAGTCAACACTGACACATCACTGTGTTTGATTAGTCTGCCAGCAGCTGCAGGTCTGAGGAGTCTGCCAGCGTACTGCTGCAGGAGTTTATGCACAATGGCATGCAGTGTCAGTAGCTGACTTTCTCTGCTCTGAAGCTGTATGTTGAACTCCAATAAGGGTTCCAGTGCATACTTAAGGAACATAAAAATCATATGCACTTTATGACTCTGCAGGTTTTTAGAAATTAAGTCAATCTTAGCAGATCTTGGCTCTGCAGACAGAAAATATGAATTTAGAGTTGGCCACATGTCCAGGGTTCTGTTAATAACCATACCAAGACTGAGCCATCTAGTAGGTGCATGTCTCATGATCTTGAGGGGGTCAGTATCTGTGAACAAAGCAAATTCCTGCAGTTTTTGTTGTCTTTGTGCACTATAACTGAAATGGCAGTACACATCTGATATAAGTTCTTCAACTGGTGAATGTAGTGCTTTTACAGCGGCCTTACTGCAGAGATCTGCCAAGTGGCAGAGACACCCCATGTTTATAATTGTGGGCTTCACCTCCTTTAAACGAGACAACAGAGAATTGTGTTTTCAAATCATTGAGGCTGCATTGTCTGAAGAAAAGCCCACAATGTTGGAAACTGGAATGTTAATTTTGTCAGAGTGGACATTAAAGAATCAAACATTGCTAGTTCCTGACACACATTCTGGCATATGAAGGAACCTTATCACATTTTTGCTTGCCTTTTCTTCAAGGTAACCAACAAGGATGACAAATAGTTTGTCATCTCCCATGTCTGTGCTTTGGTCCATATACACACAGAATGGTGATTTCTGGCAGGCTGCTGCAGCATCATTCTGGTAATGAGGCCCCAGAACATCCCGTGCAATGCATGACATCTTTGTCACTCCACATGTCATTTTACAGAGAACATCTTGATCCTCTCCACACTTCTTCATAAATTTCAGGATGTGTTCTCCTGCTGCAAATGATAAGTTGTGTTTAGCAAGAAGAGACACAAAGCTAACCTCTGCCTCAAACACCTTTGTCCTTGTTAAACTCTGAGGTCCAAAGAAATCCACCATAGATCTTTCAGCTGCATACTTGCAATTCTGCCTGTGTTTCTCACTGTTGGCATGTCATTGCAGATCATGTCAGCCCTGGTGATGGATTGTGAAATCCGTGTTACAAGTCTTGCAGAAGGCAAATTTCACTCCATGCCTATTCATAGAAAGCCAGTCAGAGGTACTTGCCCAACTTGGCTGAAAACATTGTGTATCTTCTCTTCTTTGGGGTACAATCTGTATCTACATCCCTGTCCTCACTATAATCTGGGTAGTCTGTACCTAGCAGGCTTCTAAAACAGTGGTGTTAAACAATGAAACAAATGGGACTATAATGCAGAAAGGAAAATTAGAAAATGTCCTCAATAGCAAAGATACAAGGCAATAGGGCCATAACCTACCCATATCACTGGAAGTTTCCTGACTTTGCACCCTCTTATCTTGCTCATCTCTGCTCCTTTTGTTTGCTATAAAAGGCCTGCATGCTTCACTTCCTTGCTTCAACAACACTTTCAAACCTCTGGTGCTCACTTGCCCACCTAACCAGTGTTGCAGAAGGGAAGAGTGACTTTCATGACATTCAATACTCAAAGCACCCTTATTTATCTCAAAATCTATGGCAAGGATAAACGCATCCAGCTTAACAAAGGTACTTGCAACACACATCATGACAATACTACTTGCATTTTACATTCACCACTTTAGATGTGTTCTACCCCTGTCCTACAGTCAGGTGTGGGCATGGCAAAGATGCCTAAAAAGGTACTTAAAACCAGGGCCCTCTGTGCTTTTACAAGAATGTGCCATTTAAGACAAAGAATTCAAGATCAAGTTACACAAAGTTCTACCAAAAACAAAACTGGATACGTTAAAGCATCTCATTACTATAACTCACTTTTGACATCCATCTGGACATACTTCTCAACCTCTTAGTACAAGAAAACTGGACAAAGCCCAGCATAAGAGGGACAAGCAGCACAGAGACTTTAAATATTGCTCTTATAACCTTACAAATATTGCTCTTATAAGCATAGAAATATTGCCAGAATATTGCTCTTATAACCTTAGAAATATTGCTAGAATATTGCTCTTATAAATTTAAATATTGCTAGAATATTCCTCTTATAACCTTAGAAATATTGATCTTATAAGCCTAGAAAGTTGCTAGAACAGGATCTGTCTTGGCATACAGTTTCTCCAAAAAAAGCCAATTACTTACAGAAAATTACTAGGGGGACAAGCAGCGGAAACATACACACACTTTAAATATTGTTCTTATAAACCTAGAAAGTTGCTAGAACTGGACCTGTCTTGGCATACAGTTTCTCACAAAAAAAAGGCAATTACTTTCAGAGACGTACTAGGGGGACAAGCAGCAGAAACATAAAAACACTTCAAATATTGCTCTTATAAACTTAGAAAGTTGCTAGAACTGGACCTGTCCTGGCATAGTTTCTAAAAAAAAGGCAATTCCTTTCAGAGACGTACTAGTGGACAAGCAACAGAAACATACAAACACTTTAAATAGTGCTCTTATGCTAAAGCAGGACCCGTTTTGGCTTACAGTTTCTCAAAAAAAAAAAGGCAATTCCTTTCAGAGACGTACTAATGGACAAGCAGCGGAAACATACAAACACTTTAAATAGTGCTCTTATAAACCTAGAAAGTTGCTAGAACAGGACCAATCTTTGCATACAGTTTCTCACAAAAAAAAGGCAATTACTTTCAGAGACGCACTAGGGGGACAAGCAGCAGAAGCATACAAACACTTTAAATATTGGTCTTATAAACCTAGAAAGTTGCTAGAACTGGACCTGTCTTGGCATAGTTTCTCAAAAAAAAAAAAAGGCAATTCCTTTCAGAGAAGTACTAGTGGACAAGCAGCGGAAACATACAAACACTTTAAATAGTGCTCTTATAAACCTAGAAAGTTGCTAGAACAGGACCAGTCTTGGCATACAGTTTCTCACAAAAAAAGGCAATTACTTTCAGAGACGCACTAGGGGGACAAGCAGCAGAAACATAAAAACACTTTAAATATTGCTCTTATAAACCTAGAAATTTGTTAGAACTGGACCTGTCCTGGCATAGTTTCTCAAAAAAAAAGGCAATTCCTTTCTGAGACGTACTAGTGGACAAGCAGCAGAAACATACAAACACTTGCTCTTATAAACCTAGAAAGTTGCTAGAACAGGACCCGTTTTGCTTACAGTTTCTCAAAAAAAAAAAGGCAATTCCTTTCAGAGAAGTACTAGTGGACAAGCAGCGGAAACATACAAACACTTTAAATAGTGCTCTTATAAACCTAGAAAGTTGCTAGAACAGGACCAGTCTTGGTATACAGTTTCTCAAAAAAAAAGGCAATTACTTTCAGAGACGCACTAGGGGGACAAGCAGCAGAAACATACAAACACTTTAAAAACTGCTCTTACAAACCTAGAAAGTTGCTAGAACAAGGACCTGTCTTGGCAGACAGTTTCTCCCAACAAAAAAAAAAAATAATAGACATACTAGGGGGACAAGCAGCAGAAACAAACACTTTAAATATTGATGTTTTAAACTTAGAAAGTTGCTAGAATAACAGGATCTGTGGTGGCATACAAAATTACTATCACTTCAGAGACATACTAGGGACAAGCAGCACAAAAATACTGAGACTAAATATTACTTACACACTTGGAAAGTTGCTAAAATAACAGGATCTGTGCTAGCATACCACTTCTAAAGAGAAATATTTTCAACCATTACAGCTAAAAGCCTAAAACACTTACCTCTGCTCTGCCTATGCACACGGTACCACTTCAGCAATACAATCCAAGCACAAATAATCCAATCCAATCTGAACGATAAAACCTCACCCCTTCTGTTCTGACACAGCAAACAGACTCCACTCGCCGAGTTGCCTCTCCTGGCAGGCAGGCTAACTTCCACTGCCGACTCCCATCTTCTCCCCTGATGTCTTCGATCTGCAGCCAGCTGCTCCTTCCTTCCTTCTTTTCCAGCCAAGTGTTTTCATCTAGTTGAACCTAAAAAGTAAAATTCCTGATTCCTGGAATCCTTTTTCAAGCCATTATTTTGGTGCGAAAAGGCTTCTAGGAACACGATTGGCCTGCATTTGGGAGCTCTCATTGGCTCCTGTCCTCCTCAAACTCTCTACTTGATTGGCTGGTAGACCGAGTTCGCAATTGGCCATAAATGCAGTCTACGAGCCAATCAAAAACTGCGTAGCACAGAGCTATGCATTGGTTTGTATACCGCAATGCCGATTGGCAGTAATTGCGGTACACAAACCAGTCAAAAGCATTGTAGCGGAGCCACAGCTGCTCAATGCGGAAAAGTGGAACAGTGGCTTTGCTCTTCATTAAATACGGAGCGTTCCGCATAATCTGGAGCACTTGAATGCTCAGCTACTCCCCCTTTCCAAGAAATATAGAGGGACACTCTGTACCTGACCTTGACTATTATTTCAAAGCAGTCCACCGCAAGTTATTATTTGATCTCATGCCCCCCTCAGATAAAGGCAATATGGAAGCAGGTCTTGACACAACTAGGTGACTTCAATTCTTTTTATGAACACCGAGTTATAAAATTCCATTCACGCACTAGAATTAATGCAGAATGATGGGATCATCTCTTAATAGGTCATACATCAGCAAGTTATCCAAGTTACAAGGTAAAGTTCCAATTATGTGTTTCAAGGTATGTTTCAACTATGTTGCATAAAGGCTGGCTAGGAAGATTGCTCATATTGTTCTCTCAAACAAAATTAGACTCTTCCCCAAGGAAGGACTGGCCACTGTGTATCTTATTGTTGGTCAAAGTAAGATATATACATTTTTTCATAACTCACTTAAGTATAATTTAATGTGAGAGAATGACTTAACTTTACCTATCCCAAATGATGCCTGGTATAAGTTGCTTTAGTTCTCAAGATATGCTGCAAAATGATGCAAGTTTAGATTCTGTGATTGGCAGTGTTTGTTTGAATACATTTATATACTGTCCATGCTTTGTAGAATGTTTCCTGGCACTTCCTCAGACTGTTGAAGGTATGATGCCAGGATTGCCAGGACCTGGAGACGTACATTTTGGGAATGACTTGACTTAAGCCCACTGAACTTTGAAGTAAAGGTATTTGTGATAAGCTTTGACCACGGCACGTTACTCTTTCACCCTGTATTTCCTAACAGGTTATGACATTAAACAGATTTACTTCAGGCTGATTCAAATTTATTAAACTTAATCATGTTAGTTGGGAAAAAGTGGTTACCAAATCCTAGAAGGAAAAAGGGTCTCCTGTACTTTTGAGATTATGGTTTTGTTAACAGATCCTAAAGACTTTGACTCCTGGAGAGAAGTATCAGTCAGTAAAGACCCTGGACAAATGGTGCATTTATATCCAATAATGTTGCTTAGTTACTGGGTACTTTGCTATAAAACTGCATTCTATAGTGGGGGGGGGCAGATTATGTTATCATGCAATAACATAAAATCAGCAAGCTGAACAATTTGGAAGAGCAGGGATTGCAATGGGGCCAGATTTAGAAAACTTTTTCTCATCGTGCTAAGTTATTTGTGTGACAAGCAGCCAAGTGTCGGATGTGTGCAATCTAAAAAAAACACCAGCATGGCATGGCTAGACCTAAGGATATACTCAACCAAAAAAAACGGTCACTCCAAAAAAAAAAAAAAAAACAAGTTTTTACATTTTATTAATTATTGTTTAGCACTTTCATCTTAATAATCAAGAAAGCTTCATCAGAACAACCATAAAAGTGCAATTCTTCTACTTTTATACATTAATATTCATATGACCTTCTAAAACATCATCTGCTGAAAAATGTTCATTCAGTAATATATACATCCACTTAATATAAATCTTGCTTCCTTGATTTCAGTAAACATTTGATATTTAAACATTCATTTAATCCTTGTTGCTGTCCAGCACTTAAGTACAACTGCCACTTCAGTTCCTTACACTCTAAAGATGTGTCATAGTTCCCACCTCTCATTTCTAAACCTACTTGGTCAATAACTATGAAAGGAAACTTTTTAAAAGTGATACATCTGTTTGAATGCTAAAACAGGGCATTGTTCACATCCTTGTTTTTAATATTGTAATATTATTCCTAAATTCATTTAGACAATTTCCTCTCTGTCATTCCGACATAAACCCCGGGATTCAGGAAGTCATATTTCCATGCAGGAACATTGTAGGAGCTCCTGCACAGAAAATGGCCGCCGAGCGATCCAGGATAGTGCCGTTTTCACGTGCACGAGTGGTCCTACACTGTTCTAGCATGGAAAACCAGCAAATATGCAAACCACCTCATTTGCTGGTGAAAACCAGATATTGCGATCCACCAAGCTGCCAGGTCTCCATGCTAGAACAGTGTCAGTGCAGAAATGTATTCAGAAAATAACTGAGTACATTTCTGCAACTGACAAAACGGAGACATGGCAGCTCGTGGAAAAGCATGTATTATTAACATTAGACATGCCAATGGCCAAATATGAGGTCATTGGCATTGAAAAGTGATTAATTATTATGAAAATTAAACTTTTTCTTTTGACCGATCACGGCTATTTAAGCATAGGTCAGCAACACGCAAACAGGATCGTGCCAAAAATAAAAAAAAAAATGGGAAAACTTAATTTTAAGTTAAATCTACATTTCGTCATTATAGTCAATGGCATGCAGAATGTAAACACGTTCAGGGAGCACTGGTTGTCAAGGGGAAAGGGTCTGTGTTAGTGCAGTATCTAATGACCTATACACTGGGGTATACAAATGAGGGTAGTTATACTGAATCACAGATTTCTTCAAGGTGTCAGCTTGTACCTAATTGTGTAGGTGCAGCAATACAACAGTGCAAGTGTAAGAGCTGAATGACTTCATAAGGGTGTGTGTCATGCTTGCTGTAAGCTCATTGGAGCTCTATGGCCCCTGTTTGCCCTTAGCTAAGCGCAACTAAGGAAGGGGGTGTGTCAGATGTGCCTGAGTACTGTGTACATAGCCTAAACGGGTGTATGCGCTGTGCACCGGGATTTAAAAAAACAAAAAAAGAAGACAAAGGAAAAAAAAAAGGAGGAAATGGCAACACTGTTGACATTTGAGCACTAGACATGCACGGTGCACCTTGGGACTTAAATAGGGAGGAAATGAGAAGGGGAAACAGCAGTAGGAAGGCAATCAAGGAGAACTAATATAGCTGGCAGGTGGAATGTATCAGAATCAGCCAATTATGCAAACACCCTACAGACTGTTTTCTCCCATAAACTCTACACCACCAGTGTACACAGACGGGGGACTTTTAACTGTCGAAACTAACTAAAGATGTTAGAGGCTGCTGCTGCTTTACTCCATCAATATGTGCTAGAGACTGAGGGTGGTGAGGAGGAGAATGCTGACAAATGATCCACAGTGAGGAGGAGGAGAAGAGTGTACAGACCCAGGGTAACCTACCATGGCCTACATGAGCTGGAGATAGTGGAGCACTATAGAGTGGACAGAGACATCCTACAGCAAATCATCGAGCTGTGCTGGCCCTGCCCATATCCAGAACCAACAGAGTGGAACCCATCCCAGTGGATACCAAGGTATGTCCAGGCTTAAGAATACTAGCTACAGGTACCTTGCAAAGACCAACTGGGGATATCATGGGGGTCTCACAGGCATCAGCATCCAGGGTACTCCACCAGTTCCTGGATGCCATGACACAACATGCCAATGAGCACATATATTTCCTCACTGCCCGTGAGATGTTGACCAGACATATGCATCTCTTCCACTGTATAGCAGAATACCCTGAGGTAGTTGGTGCTATAGACTGCATGCTCATCCACATCAAAGCACCACCCACTGAGTGGGGTAGGGTCTACATAAACAGCAAGGGCTTCCCCTCCATCAACTGCCAGGTCATGTGCAATGCCCAGGGCATTATCATGAATGTGGGTGCGCTGGCAGCCCAGGAAGCTATCATGACTCCCACATCTGGCATTGCTCACAGAAATATCAGGCATTTGCTGGGGGGACACCACATATGGCCATCTAGTGGGGGATGCTGGCTATGCACTGGAGCTGTGGTTGATGACACCCATTAGAAATGCACACACACCTGAACAAGAACACCATAATGAGGCACACGCACAAACCAGGATCACTGTAGAGCATGTGTTTGGGATACTCAAGTCACGGTACCGCTGCTTTGACATATCCGGTGGAGCTTTGCAATACTCGCCAGCTACATGTACACAAATGTTCATAGTACGTGCCAAGCTACACAATATGATCCTGCAGAAACAGCTGCAGCAGGAAGAGCACAGGGGAGGGCCACACAGACCCCACCTTTGCCAAGGCAAGCACAGGCACAGAAGACCTCAGAGGAGGAACATCCTGAGTCTGCCCCTGTAGGCAGAAGGAGGCATGCCCAGTATGCCCAGGCCTTGGCAAAGAGGCAACATATAGCACACACACACACACACACACACACACACACACACACACACACACACACACACACACACACACACACACACACTGACTGACATTGTAGGGACCCAGGGACTGATGCCCCTCTCCGACTCGCACATACAGTAAAAGGGATGCCAAACATGACATCACCTGAGCTTTACCATGTATAGGGAGTGTACTAAATGCATCCAACATAGTCAGCCCTCCAGCACCATCCTCAATACTGGCCCAGCAACAAGGTAAGTCACCCTTCCTATCAATTACTGAATGGAGTAGTATGTTCTCATGCTTGTATGTATGATATGGATGCAAGCATGCAAGGGAATTGGGTAGATGAATGGGACAGCAAAAGACAGGTATATGGGACAGTAGGAAATTCATAACAAATGGTGTCAACATACTAGGCAGCACTACACAAGGTGATAACCCCCACCACAGTACATGTGATGGCCCAAAGAACTGTGGGTGTCAATAGATCACACATATGGATGTCAATGAGGGTCACATACCCACCACCAGCCTCACCCAGCAGGACAGGTGTAGATGACCATAAAGAAAGGCCAGGCTAAGGCCCCCAAATGATGGCAATGGTGAACAGCCCCCACCACCACCAGACCTACACAGACATATTACAACAGGTCTGGCAGTTGCAGTCTAGTTCTGAAGGGTAAGAAGTCTGAAACTGAAATATATGCCATTAAGATCTAACGTGTACTCGACTGATATGCCTCCTATCTGCATGATAGGTCACAACACAATATGAAATGGAAGCCAACAGAGTAACGAAAATACCAGTACAGTCATTTCAAATGTTTAAAGTCTGCAGCTGTGCACCCCCCCCCCCCCACAATCCCATGTAGAAATGCAGTAACGGATGGCCTGCAGCACTCTCAAATGGCCTACATTCTTCTGGCAAAGGCTCATGCTTCACCCATAGTGCCAACGTAGGGAATGTCAGGGGGTCATAACTAGCAACCTAACACAGTAAACAGAAAACAAATGCAAGGCCATGTTGACAAATGCCAGTAGCATGCCTCCCCATGTTCTACTGCAAGGACTGTGGATCAGGCCATAAATACTACTGGGATAAAGGCTGAACTATAGGGATGCCTCTGAGATATTGCTTACATAATGTTAGGAGGAGGAGAGAATAACAGAGGGGGGGTGTAGAAGCATCGATGTCCTGGAGTGTGTGAAGTCTGAAGCTCTAATGTCCACCCATACTACTCCCGACTGCAAACCCATGAATGAATAGCCACAAAACTGCTTGCAAACCAGAATGTGAAGGTAAACTGACCAAATATATGAGTCCTGCCTCTGGATAACCTGGGTGTATCTGTACATCTGAGAGGTATGGCCCCAGCAGGATATGGCCATTCCATGAAGTTGAAAAAAGCACAAGGAGAGGATCCCCTGCCAGCATACTACAAGGTGCTGGACCATTTACAGAGAACCAGCAGTCTATTGTCTGTAGCTACCCCTCCACAACATCAGGTGTGTGCCAGAATGTGTAATCTGTATGCCTCAGAATATTGGTCTCAGCTTCATTCATATTGCATTTCCTGGTAAATAACTGTGAGCAAAGAATGACAGCTGTCAGTAGTTGATGACATGACACATCACAGTGTAAAACAGTACATACGTCAGAAAATCTATGCTACAACCAAACATGTCACACAAGCAGCACAGACAGCAATAGTTACAGTATTCCCCGTATGTTAAGTCCATTGTGTCTCCATATTGGCAACCTATCTACAGATATTGGGAGGGTGGCCTAATGGTTAAGGTGTTTCCCTTACAAATGCAAGGTGCAGGGTCTGAGTCGGGTATAATTGGCTAGGCTTAAAATGGCTCGCAAGGGCAGTTAGCCTAGTACTAATCTATGAACCTATAAACCTAAGATATCCTGCATAAACAATTTGCTAGGTGTAGCACACAAAACCCTGAAATAGAGTCCAATCCTCCCTGGAATGAATGCACACACTCAATATAGAAGGTCATAATGGGCATGCTCCTACACTTAAAGAAACGAAACCCATGTCTCACAACACAGTGGATTACAGATATCGGTTATTCACAGCTGTCTGTGCACACACACCAAAACGTACACTACTGATACTTCACACATGCACACACACACACACACACACACACACATTGGATAGGAATACTCACACATATCTAAGGCTAACACAATATAATGTCAAACATACACACACAGAGACGTGGGGAAGAGAAAGACAGACAGCGACAGAGAGAATCCCATTATGAGGCCTATCTCACCCACTACACATCCCAGTTGCCTATATCACATGATGTGCTGATGCCATTCACTGTAGAAATACCTTTGGTTAGCCATCAGTCCTATAGTCTCATTGGTGCTTGTGATAACTGTGTAACAATACAGTACAAATAGGTATCCATGTAGCAGTTGTAATCTCAGCCCTGTGAAATGTAAAGCTGTGTGCTGTTTCTAGATGAATGTGGTTGAGGTCATTCACACTCACTAAACATCCCTTACCCCTCCTTGGACAGCTCTCCAACATATAAGCTACGTGGTGCTTGCAATAACTGGGTAATGCTATAGTATAGCAAACTAGTTAGGTAGGAGTTCCAATTCTGATCCTGGCAACTGTGTAAATGTGAGTGTTTGTGTGAGAGAGTATGTGTATCCTTGTAGAGACTTGATGTTGTGGTCATTCACACTTACAACACTTCCCTTACCCCTCCTTTAGCACTGCTGCTGATGTCACTCACCTTTAAAGATACCTTTGCACAGCTCTCCAACATGTAAACTTTGTGGCATGTGTGATAACTGCATAATACTATAGTGTAGCAAACTAGATAGATAGGAGTTGCAATCCTGATCATGGCAACTGTGTAAGTGTTTGTGTGAGAGTGTGTGTGTATACTTGTAGAGACCTGATTTTGTGGTCATTCACACTTACAACATTTCCCTTACCCCTCCTTTAGCATGGCTGCTGATGTCACTGACCTTAGAGGTATGCTTGAACAATGTTCTACCTATAGTCTCTGTGGTGCATGTGATAACTGTGGAACACTGTAGTAGCAATAACTACATAGGTAAGGGGTTGAATCTCATTCCTGGCAAGTGTTTGTGTGTGTATATATATGTCTGCACCTCAAAGACTTTTGGCCCCATTTACACCCAGTGCACATCTCAGTGCCTCACTTTAGCAGTCCTGCAGATATCATTCACCTTAGAAGTACCTGTTGGCAACCCTAAACCATGTAAGGTCAGTGGTGTATGTGGTAAATGCGTAACATAATGGTCTGAAAAAATATTTAGATAAAGGTTTGAACCTCACTCCAGGCAAATGTAAATGTGTGCGTAGGGTAAAATATTTTGTGGAAAATCTCACCCACTACATCACCCAATGCCAGTATTTACAAGGGGTGGTGATGTTCCTCACCTTAGAAGTACCTTGGGGCAACATCCATCCTATAAGCTCCGTGGTATGCGCGATAAATGCGTAACACTGTAGTAGCAATACATAGCTAGGTAGGGGTTCAAAACTCATTACTGGCAAGTGTGTGTGTGTGTGTGTGTGTGTGTGTGTGTGTGTGTGTGTGTGTGTGTGTGTGTGAACAGGATCTAGTGCGGGTGGGTTTTGCTAAATTATTATATTGAGGACCTAGTATATGTCCCAATGACCACATTACAAGGCCAACAGTTGTCAAATACCGTAGAGGTTGGTGCAGACAATACACAGCCCTAAATGTCTCGTGCCATGTACAATTACTATGTGACAGTATGGATTATTGAAAATATAGGCAACCCTTCTAATACTCAGAGACCACTCCCACCCACAAATCATACACAAACACACTTAACTAGGTAACAACCACTATATTGGTAGTTCTCCTGCATATTGTCTCACAGATAGTATCTAGGGTGTGATTGCAGTGGACTACATGCCTGTTGACCACAACAGTGCCACTGACATTAGAAAGTACTTTGATGCATTACATCTCCTGACTGTGTGTTATCCAGCAAGTAAAAAGGACATGGCACCCTTTTCCATCCCCTCAGTAGTCCAATCCATGTGTACAGTGGCCCTTTTGCCATGCTCCCCACTGGACGCCTGCAACAACTGTAGAGTCTGCAAATGTACCTCATAAAGGGAATACCATGCCTTATACACATGCCCTGTATGGACAGACACCACTAACTCCAATGAATACCTGTATCATACTGTCAATGTAGGAGCAATCACTACCTCAGTTATAAAGCCAGGTCTTACAAAATGAGGTCAGGAATGCTACATCAGAAGATACCAATCTGTCCACCTAACATGCCTCAGAGACCTCAAGTGCACTTCCACACTTCAAAGAACATGCATGTGGGACACGTGCACAAACCAGACACTGTCCATGTTATGGAATATAAATCACATACATGGGAAACAGTGCATATCACTGGCCACCCTCAATAGAAATCTGGATGAGTGAATGGGGAATACAATACTCACCCCCGGGCACCACTCCAGTGATTATACTCTTGAGCCACACTGGGGACTATTTTCCTGTGGCCTGATGCCAGTGTAGTCCCTTGGGCTAGCCTTGTAGAGTCTTCAGGCCTATTCACCTACTACACACCTATGAAGCAATGAATGAACCTATGGATCTCAGTACTGGCAAGTGTGTGTGTGCGCGTGTGTGTGTGTGTGTGTGTGTGTGTGTGTGTGTGTGTGTGTGTGTGTGTGTGTGTGTGTGAATAGTAATCCCAGTGTGTTTGGTTGATGAATATCCCTTGTAGCTGTGGTTATTAGCAATTGAAGGTGTGTCCAAACCAGAACATGTACCATTCTCCATTCTACAAAAGAGGTTGCAAATCAACATATACCTATGTACAACCTCAGCCCTATAATCTGTAAGGCATATGCAATCACTGTGTTACAGACCAGGGATTACCATGCATATACTGTACCCTGCCTATGACATGGTGGATGTGGTACCACACTGCCATGCCCTGTGTCCTTGCTGCAGGGACACATCCTGGTGATACACAGACACCTAGAATAGAAATGGGATACAACATGTAAGTACACATTCACTCAGCACTTCATTTGTGGGGGGAGAGAGGAATAAATCTGGCACTGAATGTGTTGCCAAGACCATGGCCAATATCTGTTGTCTCAGGATAGGTATTAGCATTGTGCAGTAATTTCCAACACTTGTGTTTAATGCTGTGGAGGTTGTTGATGTAACTATCAAAGGCTGTTGCGACTGTTGTCAGTGTCTGCTGCTATAGATGCCTGTCGGAGATTCCATGAGGGATCAAAACTTGTGTTTGAGGCTAATAAGGGAGTTCAACAGTCATAAGACACCACCTTTCCCTGCAACAGTGTCCTCCTGATGTACACGTTAGTAATGGCAGGGGACCATAACATTATCTCCCAGTGTTTGGAGGACAGTGTCTGGATTCTGTTGGCTCTGGCTAGTGCCATGCATTCATGTATCTGTTTGTACAGTACCTATGTGTATAATTCCATAGTCATGCAGGTACTTCTCATTGCCATGGGTGCAGTGAAGACATCCACATCTGTTTTCATGGCTGCAAAGTCAGCTTTGGAGAGGTTTTGCCAGGTGGTTATCTTTGTGGGGGGATGGCTGACATGTTGAGTTCCATGTTGATTACAGCCTGTGTGACTCTCATCGTGCAGGGATTGACATCTGTGGATGAGCAACAGTCCCATATGTAAGTAGTCAACACAGGTCAAGGTTGTTTCATCCTTTACCAGGGGTCAGTATGAGCTGAACTAGGGCAATGGAAATGAATCCCAAAAGTGTTGGGCCACTGTACTGGCACTTGGCTACATTCCCTAGGTGATGGAGGGGTAGTTGAAGACTCATACTATGTCAGTGTTGCGTTGGACCATCACAGATAGCAGGGTGTTGAGGAATGTGCATTGACAGTCTAGGGACATAAATGTGGACCCATAGTAGGCTATGATCTGGATTGCGCTATTACCCTCAGGCAGTTGTACTGGAAGTATCTCCAGTGCATTATGATGGGATACTAGTCTGGAGGTGTTCCTATCCATAATGAATATGGAGACAACACCACCTGTGGAGGTTTCGTGTGGTCCATGTTTGGGGGCTGACAGCTGTGGAATGTGTCATAGCCTGATACTGCAGGTCTGCTGTCTGCTGCTGTGAACCACCTCTCCATTACAGCAGACATGTGTCCTCCACTCCAACGACTGCTATGAGTGACTGCATCCTGACAGATGTCCACTGTTGAGCAGCATGACCCTCAGATTGCATACATGTGTAGCTTTTATGGTGGTAATAACATTAGGAACACTGCCTAATAAGGCAACATATGGGGTGGCAAGACACTTATCCAGTACCTGGCAACCCAGCGGTGACAGATGTAGGACATCCATGGCAAGTCATTGGGTTCTGTCAATCATGTCATCCCAAGCAGGGAGGTTCTGGATCACCTGAGAATGACACATAACATGTAGACCAATGTTGCAGTCAATCATTTGTTGATAGTACCACGGCATCATTCTGGGTGACAGGGGTGCACTGCCCAGGGCTACTTTCATACCTGCCTGGACCACATAATAAGAGAGTTCAACCATGACTACTGTCATGTAGTCCAGGGAGGTGTGTCCCAAGTCATTCACACCCACATGGATACGGAGTGATACTTGTAGTTGTTGTGGACTGACATGACTGGCTGTGTCATGTGTTAGATGCTGGCATGTGATAGATAGTTGGCTGTTACATGTTCCATATTCAACATAGTGAGTGGGATGTGTGTGCCTCAGTACTGAGTTACCCATGATCACTGTATTGTGCATGGTGGTTAGCCTTAGGAGCTTAGGTTGGGGACACACTGTGTAGGTTAAATATGTGTCCCTTGGCATGTGCCATGTCATGGTGTCTGAGCGGGTGTCTGCTTTGCTGGTCTGTGCTGTTTGGGAAAATGTCCACTGACTGCCTCTGGGAAGGTGGGTGTGTGGCTTTTCACTGTATGTCATGGGTGTCAAAGTGGGTGTCATGGTGAGCTATGTGTTCCACATGGTGTGGTGCAGGTGTTGATCTTATCCTCTTGAGCTGCTAGTCCAGTCTTTTCTTGAGACTGCATATGTCCAGATTGGGTGATATATGGGGTAACCCTCAAAGGTTTGAGTGTTTGGAGTTTAGAGGGGAGGATAGTCTGTGTACATGAGGCAGTTGCAATAGTGCCCCAGAATGGACAAGTGCACCAAGTTAATGAGTGAAAGCACAGATAACTGCCCTTCAAACATGCCAGGAGGGGTGGACATAATTAGTAAGTACTGGGGCTACATCTGTGATGAACAAGTATTGCTGACAGCTCACAGATGTGCCACACTTCTTGATACAATAACCTGGTGAAGTGCCAAGCCATAATGCTAGATGAAGTGCAAGGCAGAAAGAACTAGCATGGCGTATGGGTGGAAAAGAAGGAAGACTGTCTGCCACCTGTAATACTTTACCACAGCTGTGCCATTATCAGCAGCTTTGGCCATGTAAAAGTTCAATAAGCACTGTCGCGCATGTGGTAACTGCACAACACTATAGTAAAAATAACTAGCTAGGCAGGAGTTCTAATCCCAATACTGGCAAGTGTATATATATATGTGTGTGAATCATGTACTGTCTGGCCCATACCATTTTTGACCTGTGTACTACCCTTTATACACCCCTTCACTCCAATTTACTAGACCTGTTGATATCATCCACCTTAGAAATACCTTTGGAAGAGGTGGAAATGTATAAGCTCGGTGGCGCGTCTCATAACTGCATAGAACAATATTAGGAATACCTAGATAGACAGGAGTTCTAATCCTAATGCTGGCAACTCTTTGTGTGTGAGGATCATATCTTGTGTGGCTTATACCATTTTGATTTGTATACCATAAATGGCTGATGACCACCTCTTGCTGCCATTACTTTATATAGTGTGGAAACAGCATCTGCCTCACATGCAGCAGGTTAAACCATTGTACACTCCTCTGTACAGATGTGCCTGGGATATCCATATGTTTGAAACCTATAAATGGACAGAAGTGGTCTGTGTGCCTTAACAATGCCCATGTATGTGATATTATAGCCAGATAGGCCACAGTGAGTGTACTGACGCACATGGCAGCATGAGGTATCATACCTGACTGAAATATCATGCTGATAGGACATCTGTCACCCTTACAGGTGGCCAGCCTTGTAGGTGCAATGCATGAGTCCAGATGCTTGGTTTTACACGTGAACTGTACATGTTATGAGTCACATTAAAGGCTGGAAGAGGTGTGGACTGTCATATTGTGGTCCTAATTAGTATGTAACAGGAACACCTTGCATCGTAAGAGGGGTGTGTACACAATTTATATCCACTGTATACCAGTAATGTGTCATGCATGACCCTACCTTAGGCTGTTTGTCCAGCACAATTTACTGGCCTCTGTCCAGACATCTTGGCACTGATAAGTTGTGAGGTATGCCACAGGAATGTTGAATTCACATCAGATAGGCCTCAGTGGTGACCACTGTGATGCAATACAGTTATCCCCAGCACAAGTGAACATGCACAACAAACAATAAAGCTATTACATAAAGCAATATAGCTATTACTGATGGTTGTGTGCATGGTAAATTGCATGTGCTTCACATGCCTGGGGTATTGCCAGACAACAACAGAACACTGTCATATTCACCAGCTTCAGGCTGCTGTCCCATATGCAGACCAGAGGGTCCTAAGTAGTTATGAGAGGGAGATATTTTCAGCAGATGCACATGTGGCCTTGGTACAGGATGGATGCAGCATGTCTGCACATCTACAGTACTAACCGCAATAATACACAATGTCCTGTCCCCACCATAGATGTGCAGCTCTGTGCAATATAAAACCCCATCCACAACTGCAATTGGACCTGACACATGCATGTAGATACAATACAGATACATGTATGCCTGATACATTAGTGTACTAATCCCCACTGGGCCCTTACCTGCACGCTCCTCATCCAGTGTGTGTGTGCAACCCACCTCCACAATGCTTCCCTCAGTGTCATGGCTTGTGTGTTTGACATGAAGCCCAAGTGTGGTGAGGAGCTCCTTGGTGGGTGTCAGTGGGGGCTGGATGGCTGGGCCCTCAACTGTGGCTAGCCAGTCCTTCACTACAGCAGCATCCCATTGATGGGCATGGCATTTGAGGTTGGTGGCCCAATGCTCCACATGCTTATAAGTTCTGTTGTGCAGGCCGGCATCATTTACCCTGTGAACCACACTGTTCCACAGGTCAGTCCTCTCCCGCACATCTTCTGCTCTCCGTCCAAATGACAGGGCATAATGTCCAATCACATATTGGGTGATGATGTCTGTTTCCCAAACAGAGAATGCTGGTAGGTGAGCACTTTGCATATTACCTGGAAGACATAAACAGGAAAAAGGTCACAGGACCTCATACGGTTGACAAAATGTACATCAACAGTGGATATTACTTGCAAATAAGCCACACTACATCAAAACCCTCCAAGCTATCATGGCTATAGCAGCTTGCATTACACACCTGTTCCTGACCTATCTTATTCCCCCCAATGTTTGACACTTGAGTGCATAATCCTCTAACCTCCATTCATTTCTGTGTAGAGGGTTGACAGTGGGCATCTTCCATGTGGATGGTGTGTGGATGGTGGCAGGTCTGTGCTTGACTGTGGTTTGTGATGGAGCTCTGAGCACATGCCTGAGTTCATCTAGGAGGAAGACATTGATGTCATTATGCCCTATGGAGATATGCTGTTGTTGCCATCAGTAGGCAATATGTACATGCTCACCATTGCAGAAGGGAGGAGTGTGGTTGATGTGTATATCTCACTGTACAACTGGGGTGGACAGGGTGGCAATGTTCCCACCTAACCTGTGTGATGCAGGTTGCCTATATCCACAGCATGTGTGTATGAGGTGTTCTTTACCCCCAGTACAGGATGAATTGTGTTGTTTCATCTGAGACTTACAACATATGTGGAGATAGGGTTGCAATTGTCCTTGGTGGTGTGGATATGTCCCATTCATAGTCATAATCAGCTTTACAGGAAGTCACCTGTGAACTTACATGCTTGCTCAGATATGGACGGACTTGCTTCCAAGTTGTTGCCTGCACCTATGTGTCCATGTACAGCCAATGTAACAACCTATTATGTGGTTTGTGTATTGCTGCTGTCCACCAAAGGGGGGTTACTTATGGATATACAGGTCAGGTACTGCTGTGTCCATATAGCTAAAGTGGCTATAAAGGGTTCACACCCCTGATACACTGCCTGGTATTTGTGCAATTGGAACATGACACCACAATAACTGACTGCCTGCACTTTTAAAAAGTTGTCTTTTGTTTAAATAAATTGTTTAACTGCTGTAGGCTGCACACTAAAGTGTGATAGCCTTTTTGATCGCTTGTAGTCATTTAAAGCTGTTTTAAGTGTATTTTTTGCAGTTTTTGCCTTATCTTTTCAAAAAAACAAAAAAATTCCTTGTTTCCCACCTTTCTAAGCTAGTATAGTCCAGTTTTCAGGCAAGGGCTAAATTCAGGGCTGTGATACAAGTTTCTGAGTTGCCCATACCTTACTTGGATAGAAGGAAGTTTCTCTGTTCACCTGTGAGAGAGGGGAGCTTTGAGCAACCTATCTGTCCCTGGAGGAGTGGTTCCAGTCCAGAAGTTAATAGTTTATTGGCCATTTTGGGCTAATTTCCTTCTCTTTCATTTCCCTACTATAAAAACCGCATTTTCACGGTTTTGCGCACCGGGCAGTGCCGGCTAGCTATGGTTAAATTATTCCCGGCTCCACTAAGTCTCCTCTTTGGTTTTCCCTTGAAACTAGTCTAACTCTCAGCCTAAGCAGTCAAAAAGCATATTACAGCCCAGCACTTGCTCAGACCAAATAGCGAGCACTAATATACCCTGACACTGACTGACCAGCAGGGCAAGGCTCTTTATTCACCCGTCACCAACCAAGCAACTAAGCAGCTCACCCTACTATTCAGGCATGACCAAAGGGCAACTTCAGGTGCACTCTTCAGTCCAGCTGGTGAATCTGGGTATCCTGAGGCAATGTTACAATTGCCTCATGTACACAGACAACCCTCTCCTTCTACCACAAAATGCTAACATATGCAAGAGATATAATTATACAGCCAAACTGGAAGCTAAGCTGTCTCTACCCAAGACTGGAACAGACAGTCAAGAGGAGAAGGTTAACACTTGCACCACAACTCCAGCCGCACACAGACCTACTAAAACAGCACTGGCAAAAAATACACATAAATACGCAAAATCATACTTGGAGGCTGTAAATAAAAACCTGCAAAAGCATCAGAGACTTTCAAAGCAGACACCAAGACAACCTGCACTTCCTGTCACAAACCAGACAACACATAAAACACAAAATCAGTGTGCCGCACAATCGCAGCCTTTAAGGCGAAATAATATACCTAACACACTAGTAATAGGTGACTCTATAATCAGGCACACTGACGTCCCACTCACTAGGCTGGACAAGCAGAAGGTTACTGTTAGCTGCCTGTCATGAGCCAGAATCTGCCACATAACACAAGCACTCAGGTCACTCCAGAACAAGTACAAATATGACTCTGTCATTGTTCATGTTGGTGTGAATGTTCTGAGATGTACCTCCCTGGACTACATGAAAAGAGACATGGAAGAGCTCTCTGATCATGTAGCCCAGGCTGGTATGACCCTGACCCTGAGTAGCATCCTGCCCTCACCAAGAATGATACCTCAGTATAAAGAAAAAATTATCAATTTCAACAACTGGCTAAGCTTCTGGTGTCATTCAAAGGGGATCCAGTGTCTGTCAGCCTCGGACGACATGCTCGACAGGCCACGTTGCTTCACAAGAGATGGTTTGCACCTGTCACACCTAGGCTTTCGAATACTGGCCAAGGCTCTTGCTGCCCCCATAGTGCCTTTTTTAGGCAAGGCTCAAAAGTCAAACCCACCTCCGTAAACAGCACAATTAACAAAAAACTGAGGGTTATGCTCAATGCCAGGAGTTTAAATCTCAAAATGCACACACTCAAAGCACTCCTCAGTATGGAGAACGTCGACATCTGTGCAGTAACTGAAACCTGGTTCAAGGCTCCAGAGAGCACCCCAGCATTACTGGGCTACAACTCATACCACACGTTTTGGCCACAGAACATGGACCGAAACACAAAAAGAGGGGGTGTATCCATATTCATCAAGGATACCTACACCTCCAGGTTAGTTTCACAGCATGATACCTCTGAGATCATCCATGTGCAACTAACATCGGGCAAATCTGCAATGCAAATTGTGGCCTGTTACAGATTCTCCATGACCCATGACCACCACTCCCCCTTTCTGGTGACACTGGAAAACATGAAAGTCCTACCAAACACCCTGATATTGGGCGATTTCAATTACCCTACAATTCAATGGGAAAATAGGTTCATAGGTTCATAGTTTAGTACTAAGCTAACTGCCCTTGTGAGCCATTTTAAGCCTAGCCAGTTATCCCTTGTGAGACTCAAACCCTGCACCTTGTGTTTATAAGACAAACACCTTGGCCATTAAGCCACACTCCCAACCCCATAACTACTTGAGTACAAATTCCCAGGCCCAGCGCTTCCTGGAATTCATCAACTCAAATGCCCTGGATCAGCTGGTAAACTCCCCTACCAGAGGCGAAAGCATACTGGACCTGGTCATCACATCACCAACACAGGCGACAGGTGTTCCAGACCAGAGGTCAACCCGTCACTGGTTAGATCAGACCATAAACTAATCACTCTAGATGTCCACACCCCACCACCACCCCCAACAAAGGAAACCACAGTAAAAAACCTTTCTAAAGAAAACTTCACCTTACTTAAGACAGAGATGGTACGTTTTACAGCCCCCATGCTAAAGGATAATGCTGCCCAAGATGCAGAAACCTTTACAAATGCTCGCTATGAGCACCTACAAGAATGCATGGATCGTGCCATCCCTAGCAAAACCAAGACTCACTCCTCTAAGAGAAGAAAACCAGTTTGGTGGACCCCTACAATAAACAGGCTATACAATAGAAGGAGGAAACTAGTTCAGAAAAAAAGCAAATCCCAAGAAGGAACGACATCCCTGATCAGTATGAGTAAGAAAGTGAGGTCCCTCATGAAATCATCACCACAAAGCCTTCTTTAGCTATGTTACGAATCTAAGTGGCAACTCACAGATATGCACTGAACTAGTGCAAAATAGCACAAAATACACTGAACCTACTGATATTGCCAACATCCTGGCAGATAAATTCAGTGTAAACTTCACCCCCTCCTCTCACCTCCAAAAGGGCCTACAACAATACCGGAAAAGTGTAGTGTCCCAAAAATCACAGATGCACAGGTGAAAACAGCCCTTTCAAAAGCCAAAAACCCAGCGTCAATGGGACCAGATGGTGTCCCAGGCTGCGTCTTGCATGAACTACAGAACGAACTAACCCCCCACGTAAATACGCTGTTCAACCTCAGCCTCTCCACAGGCTATGTGCCCAAAGAATGGCACACAGCAACGGTTATTCCACTCCACAAAGGAGGGGCCACAACTGACCCTGGTAACTATCACCCCATAGGCCTGACTAGCTTGGTCTGCAAGGCTATGGAGCGCATCATCGTTGAACTCATTAACAAAGACATTGGGAACCTCCAAACACTTGACCCGACCCAGTTCGGCTTTGTTAAGGGCAGATCATGCCTACTAAACCTGGTTGACTTCTTTGAGGCAGTCACCAAGGCCATAGATGAGGGAAAGGTGGTTCACACAGCCTACCTTGACCTCACCAAGGCTTTCGACACCATTCCCCACTCGGGTATTACAGAAAAACTCACCAGCCTGTACATAAACCCCTATGTCACGAGATGGGTTGCCAACTGGCTTACAGACAGAGCTCACATGGTAAGAATAGCGGGCTCCAGGTCCAACTCTAAATCAGTCACAAGTGGTGTCCCGCAAGGCTTGGTCCTCGGACCCCTACTGTTCATCATACACTTCTCATAAGTACAGGCAAACACAGGAGGACTATGGCTAACCAAGTTCGCTGATGACCGCAAACTGGGAGCCATAATTGACTCTCTGACTGACACGGACATCCTCCAAAAGGGCCTTACTGAGACAGACACCTGGTGTCAAAGTCGTGGCCTCAAGCTAAATGCCAAAAAATGCATAGTCATCCCATTTGGGAAAAACAAAACACCCACTAATTACCACATAGGTGGCAGCCCCCTTAATACAGAAGAGATAATAAGAGATCTGGGGACCCAGGTAGATAGTAATCTCTCCTTTGACAATCATATTGCCAAAGTAGTTAGGAAATCCTTCTATGTGGCCCATCTAATTACTAAAGGGTTCGCATCTAGAAATAAAGGGGTTATAGTGGCCCTCTACTCGTCACTCATTAGACTCATCATAGAGTACAATGCCCCATTTGGGATGTACTTCACAAGACACTTCCAATAGCTGGAAAGACCACAAAAGTACCTCACCAAGAGGATTACTGGTCTCAAACATATGTCGTATACAGCCCGACTAAAAAAACTACGACTGTACTCAGTGGCATATCGCTTACTCAGAGGTGATCTCTGCCTGACTTACAAAGCCATGTCCAACTCAGAATTGATGGACATGCTCTACCTAAATAAATCCAAGTCACTGCGAGCCATGTGCTCTAGTGAGCTAAACCTCGCCACAACAATAAATAGAACATGCTGGAGGGATAGATTCCTGTCACAGAGACTCCCCATGCTTTGGAACAAAATTCCAAATTACATCAGGCAGAGCCCCTCACTAACACTCTTCAAGAGAAACCTTGACATGTGGATGGGTAACTGAAAATACACCCCTGGGATCACTTCATTGGCTCTATTTGACAGAGGATCAGTTAATTAATCAATGGGGAGGTGAAAGCCGACACACTCTGGTTAGGCTTATAAATGCCCTCAGGCAGATAGCTTAGTACCTACCTATGAACTTATAACAATTCCCACCTGTAGTGTGACCTATAGCCTGTACAATTCAATTGAAAACATAATAATTGGGTCTGTGAAAGCATATGGAAATAAAACTCAGTACAATAAGCCCGTTGGATGAGTGTGCACACCCTTAAACTGATATGATGTGTATACACCGCTTGAGATAGGTTCATAGGTTCATAGGTTCATACTAGGCTATCTGCTCAAGGGCATTTATAAGCCTAGCCCAAAGTTTTGTGGTTTTCACCACCCCTTAAGTTTGAAAGGTACTCTGCCCATTAGTTTACCGTGCCTCTGTCCAGCAGTGACACTGAGGTGATCCCCGAGGTAAACCTGCGATCTCCCATCGATTGGTCAAGATTTCTCTTGAACAGGGCCAGCGAGGTGCTCTGCCTCACATGTACCGGGATCTTGTTCACAGCACAGGGAGTCTCTGGGTGATGAATCTGTCCCTCCAGCACGTCCTATTTATAACTGTGTTAAGGTTTAAGTCTCTTCCTCTTGTATTTCTTGTGGATTTAGATTTGCTCCTGACCAGGTGGTGGCCTGTGCACCTACTGGGGTTCCCCACTTGCTAACTGCATGCAGAACAGCTGTGCAGTTCTTCCAATAGCCAATGTCATGGAAACACACTCCTATAAATGAGTACTCCATGTGGACATTGACCCTTTCCCTTACTTGTAAGGAAGACATCCTGGAGTTGTTTGAGCTATTACCTCTTACAACAAGACTTGTGGAGACAAGCCAACTAAATGGTGGGAAGATTCAAGACTTAGGGGCAGAATGTGAGTGTTGTTGTTCATCATCATAATCATCTTCTTTTGGCTGTTCCCATTAGGGGTCGCCACAGCGGATCATCTTTTTCCATTTCTTCCTGTCCTCTGCATCTTGCTGTGTCACACCAACCACCTGCATGCCTTTTCACACCACATCCATAAACTTTATCTTAGGCCTTCCTCTTTTCCTATTACCGGGTAGCTTCATCCTTAGCATATTTTTCCCAATATACTCAGCATCCCTCCTCAACACATGTCCATACCAATGTAATCTTGCCTCTCTGGCTTTGTCTCCAATCTTTCCAACCTGGGCTGACCCTCTAATATACTTATTCCTAATCCTGCCTACCCTCGTCACACCCAGTGCAAATCTTAACATCTTTACCTCTTCCACATCCAGCTCTAACTCCTGCCTTTTTGTCAATGCCACTGTCTCCAACCCATATAACATAGCTGGTCTCACTAGTCTCTTGTAGACCTTCCCTTTCACTCTTACTGGTACTCGTCTGTCACAATTCACTCCTGAAACTCTTCTCCACCCACTCCATCCTGCCTGTACTCTCTTCTTTACCTCTCTTCCACACTCACCATTACTCTGAACTATTGATCCCAAGTATTTAAACTCATTTACCTTCGCCACCTCTACTCCTTGCATCCTCACCATTCATCTATCTTCCCTCTCATTCAAATACATATATTCTGTCTTAGTCCTGCTGACCTTCATTCTTCTTCTCTCTAGAGCATATCTCCATCCCTCCAGGGTCTCCTCCACCGGTTCCCTGCTCTCACTACAGATCACAATGTCGTATTGCTGTTATATGTTTGGAATACTGCTCGTTTAACAGGGTTTGTCTGCACATGCTACATCTGCATGGGTTTCAGGCTGACAAAGTTCTGTCTCTGCATAGCTCTCAACTGTAGGGCCATCCACATAATGTCCACAAGTTAGCCTATTATGTTTGGGCTGTTCCCCAGACAGGTGTTGTCCTTGGCAAATCAGTAGCATACTCTGGTGATTCCATTATGTAGATGGTAACATAGATTTGTTTTTCTGACTTTATATCCCCCAGAAAAGATATGTTACAACAAACCCTGTAACACCAACAACTTTCTCAGTGTATAACAGCAATATTTCATGTATGGCCGTGTATTTGGGCTTCTGTCCACCAATTACATCAGAATTTCGTCAGATGTCATACAGTAGTAGGTGGATAGGTATGTTGGTCTATCATCATTTAGTGTTGTAATTACTGCTGAGGGGAAAGGCTGGGAAACATGTTGAAGCCTGTAAATTCAAGAGGTTGGTGAACAGAGAGTGCTCTTAGATGGTCTTCTAACATATTTTATGTAGGGGACAGTAACACATGTTTTAAAACTAGGCTGTTAGAACATGTCAGACATATTACTGATAAGAAATCTGTCAGTTCTATAGCTGTATATTTGAATAAATCTCACCATGGGGACAGTAGTGGGTCTCAAGGTACTGTTTCTGAAAACATCTGTTCATCAGTGTGATGAAACATTCATAAAAGGACAATTGTTATGTACAGACTCAGTGTATTAATAACTGTGATACTTTATCCCGTAGGGGGTTAAATGACGAGTGTAACTGGAGGCTGTCTATTCAATTATGTAATTAGGTGTTAATGGCTTCTTGTAATTAAGGCATGTATTTCTGGTAATGTTTACTCATTGAAGGCTTTGGCCAAGACATCAGAGTATAATAAACATGTGTGAATTACTGGCTGGTTGTATTTTTCTTTGCTATGTTCAGACATTTTATTTTTTTTGCTAAGAGGCTGCTGTATGTCTGGACATTCTGTATGGCCTATCATGATTTTGTAGCAGTGTACTGTTCACTTATTTATTAGGACTGTGAAGGGGGGTTGCAGATGTGATTGTCATGGCTGCTTTTGTATCCAACTGTGCATGGTATCCCAGTTGTAGGTGGTCTATCAGCAGCATATGTTTGTATGGACATTTTGGGACATGTATGCATATCTCTCTCTCTCTCTCTCTATATATATATATATATATATATATATATATATATATATATATATATATATAGATACACTAGACGATCTCGACGTACTGAAATCTCGAATTTCAGTACATCAAGACCGAGTAGTGGAAAGTGCAGTTACTTGAAACTACACTATGCTGAATGCGGAAGTGTCGAATCCACAAATGTCGAATCCGCCACTATCGTGGTGTCACGTTTGTTATGTGTGGTGCGGTTTGTGGATTTATCTGGTCTTCAGGCAAGTGCTGTGTGTTTGAGGATATTGGGTAGGGATTGTGGTGTGTGTGAGTGTGTGCAGTGGTGTTTTTTGTGTGTTTAGTGCAACCTCGGAGTTAGAATATATAAGTAGGGGGGTGTGGGGTGCAGGGGAGCTTGCCCCCTGCTTATAGGTAGGTTAGGTGTGCTTCTGTGTGTTGTTATGTTTGTTTAGTTAGGTAGGTGTATGTGTGTGTGATTATGTTCTGGTTTGTGTGTGTGTGTGTGTGTGTGTGTGTGTGTGTGTGTGTGTGTGTGTGTGTGTGTGTGTGTAAATGGTCGCAGTTGTGGTACTCGTGCTTGTGGGTTTTCGACTATTCAGTCTCAAAATACTGAAATTCGACATTTCAGTGCTTCGAGATTGTATAGTGAATATATATATATATATATATATATATATATATATATATATATATATATATAAAAACCCAGCCACTGGGGATGCACAAGCCAGTACATTTATTTGTGCCGGTCCCAAGCCCGGATAAATGGGGAGGGTTGCATCAGGAAGGGCATCTGGTGTAAAACTTTGCCAAATCATTTCATGCGGACAGCAGTGAATATTTACCAAGCTAGGAAAGATGTGCAGCAGGTAAGGGTGATAAAGAATAATGAGGGAAACATACTCACAAGCGAGGAGAGTGTGTTGAGTAGATGGAAAGAGTACTTTGAGAGGTTGATGAATGAAGAGAATGAGAGAGAGAAGGTTGGATGATGTGGGTATGGTCAATCAGGAAGTGCGACGGATTAGCAAGGAGGAAGTAAGGACAGCTATTAAAAGGAGGAAGAATGGAAAGGCTGTTGGTCCAGATGACATACTTGTGGAAGCATGGAGGTGTTTAGGTGAAATGGCAGTGGAGTTTCTAAGCAGATTGTTTAATGAAATCTTGGAAAGTGAGAGGATGCCTGAGGAATGCAGAAAAAGTGTTTTGGTACTGATTTTTAAGAGTAAGGGTGATGTGCAGAGCTGTAGCAACTACAGAGAGATTAAAGCGATCAGTCACAACATGAAGTTATGGGAAAGAGTAGTGGAAGCTAGGTTAAGAAGGGACGTGATGATTAGTGATCAGCAGTATGGTTTCATGCCGTGAAAGAGCACTACAGATGCAATGTTTGCTCTGATAGTGTTGATGGAGAAGTACAGAGAAGGTCAGAAGGAGTTGCATTGTGTTTTTGTAGACTTAGAGAAAGCATATGGCAGGGTGCCTAGAGAGGAGTTGTGGTATTGTATGAGGAAGTCGGGAGTGTCAGAGAAGTACGTAAGAGTGGTACAGGATATGTACGAGGGTAGCATGACAGCGGTGAAGTCTGCAGTGGGAGTGACAGATGCATTTAAGGTGGAGGTGGGATTACATCAAGGATCAGCTCTGAGCTCTTTCTTATTTGCAATGGTGATGGACAGGTTGACAGACGAGATCAGACAGGAGTCCCCGTGGACTATGATGTTTGCAGATGACATTGTGATCTCTAGTGAGAGTAGGGAACAGGTGGAGGAGACCCTGGAGAGATGGAGATATGCCCTAGAGAGAAGAGGAATGAAGGTCAGCAGGACCAAGACAGACTATATATGTGTGAATAAGAGGGAGCATAGAGGAATGGTAAGGATGCAAGGAGAAGAGGTGGTGAAGGTGGGTGAGTTTAAATACTTGGAATCAATAATTCAGAGTAATGGTGAGTGTGGAAGAGAGGTGATGAAGAGAGTGGGTGGAGAAGAGTGTCAGGAGTGATTTGTGACAGACGAGTACCACTAAGAGTGAAAGAGAATGTCTACAAGATGGTAGTGAGACCAGCTATGTTATATGGGTTGAAGGCAGTGGCACTGATATAAAGGCAGGAGTTAGAGCTGGATGTGGCAGAGTTAATGATGTTAAGATTTGCACTGGGTGTGATGAGGGTGGACAGTATTAGGAATAAGTATATTAGAGGGTCAGCTCAGGTTGGAATGTTTGGAGACAAAGCCAGAGAGGCAAGATTACATTGGTTTGGACATGTGCTGAGGAGGGATGCTGAGTATATTGGGAAAAAGATGCTAAGGATGAAGCTACCAGGTAACAGGAAAAGAGGAAGGCCCAAGATGAGGTTTATGGATGTGGTGAGAGAGGACATACAGGTGGTTGGTGTGACAGAGCAAGATGCAGAGGACAGGAAGAAATGGAAAGAGATGATCCACTGTTGCGACCCCTACAGGAACAGCTGAATAATTATATATATATATATATATATATATATATATATATATATATATATATATATATATATCTGTATATATACACACCCTGGCTTAGAAAAAACACCAAAGACCTACTAAAAGAAAGGGACAAGGCAAGGGAACACTGGCTAACTAACAAAAGCAATGACAACCTTCTACTTTTCAAGCAACTTAGGAATAAAGCCAAAACCCAGATAAAAGCCGACAATGCTCCATATCTATGGTCACCCCCTCGTTAGTCAGGTCTGACCATAAGCTAATCACCCTTAACATCCACATCCCACCCCCACCCATACCCATTCAATGCTCCATACCTATGGTCACCCCCTTGTTAGTCAGGTCTGACCATAAGCTAATCGCCCTTAACATCCACATCCCACCCCCACCCCCCAGTAAAGAAACCACCATAAAAAACTTCTCTAAAGCCAACTTCATGCTACTCAAGTCAGAAGTGACAAACTTCATGACACCCATGCAGACGGGAACTGAAAGTTCAACTGCTGAATCCTACACTATGGCACTGTACGAGCACATCCACTCATGCATGAATCGTGCCATCCCAAATAGAACCAAAATGCTCTCATCCAAAAAAAGGAAGCCAATCTGGTGGTCCCCTGCCATAAACCAACTTTACAACAAAAGGAAGAAACTTTTGCAGAAAAGAGGAAAATCCCAGGATGCAAAACTCCTTACTAGCCTCAGTAAGAAACTGAGATGCCTCATAAAATCCTCCAAAGCTAGTTACGAAAATAAAATTGCCAAAGATTCCAAAGACAACCACAAAGCATTCAATAATTATGTCAAGAATCTAAATGGCAATGCTCAGATCTGCTCTGAGCTAAAACAGAATGGCATTAAATATACTGATCCGAAGGATATTGCCAATATCCTGGCAGATCGATTCAGTGCCAACTTCACCCCACTCTCACCCCCTAAATGGCCCATCTCAATACCGGAAGATTGCCAAATTCCAGTAATAACGGCGACACAGGTACAAAGCGCACTCTCTAAAGCCAAGAATACAGCATCCATGGGACCAGATGACATCCCGGGCTGTGTACTACATGAACTACAATATGAACTGGCACCTCACCTAAGTGTCATGTTTAATCATAGCCTCACCTCAGGTTTCGTGCCCTCTGAGTGGCGCAGAGCTACAGTTATCCCAATCCACAAGGGGGGATCCAACTTGGATCCTGGAAACTACCGTCCCATCAGTCTGACAAGCCTTATCTGCAAGGCCATGGAGCGTATTATCATCGAACTTATAAACAAAGACATTGGCAACCTTCAAACACTGGACCCCACCCAGTTTGGGTTTGTGAAGGGCCGATCTTGTCTCCTGAACCTGATTGACTTCTTTGAATCAGTCTCCAGAGCCATGGACAAGGGTAAGGTGGTCCACACAGCCTATCTAGACCTTGCCAAGGCCTTTGACACCATCCCCCACTCTGGAATCATAGATAAACTTACTAAGTTGGGCATTAATCCCTATGTCACCCAATAGGTTGCTAAATGGCTTACTGATAGAACCCACACTGTAAAAGTAGCCGACTCCAAATCCAGCTCCAGACAAGTGACAAGTGGAGTACCTCAGGGTTCAGTACTGGGGCCGCTCTTGTTTGGCATCTACTTCTCTGAAGTACAGGTCAACACTAAGGGACTCTGGCTAACAAAGTTTGCAGATGACTGCAAACTGGGAGCCATTATTGAATCCCCAAATGATGTGGATACTCTACAAAAGGGCCTTACAGAAAAAGATGCTTGGTGCCAGAGCCATGGGCTCAAACTCAATGCCAAGAAATGTATTGTTATCCCCTTTGGAAAAAAACATGTATCCATGAATTACCATATAGGTGGCAGAACACTAAACACAGAAAGTGTGATAAGAGACTTAGGGACACAGGTGGACAGTGGTCTCACCTTCGATAACCACATCGCCACAACAGTCAGGAAATCCTTCTATGTGGCACACCTCATCACGAAGGGCTTTTCATCCAAAAAAAGGAGGTCATTGTCCCACTGTACTCATCCCTCATTAGACCCATTATACAATACAATGCCCCATTTGGTATGTACCTCTCAAGACATCTGCAACAACTGGAAAGGCCTCAGAAATACCTCACTAAAAGAATCACAGGCCTAAAGCAGATGCCCTATGCTGACCGCCTTAAAAAACTCCAGCTATACTCTGTCGCATATCGTCTACTCAGAGGAGATCTCTGCTTAACATACAAGGCCATGTCAAACCCAGAGCTGTTGGACATACTACACTTAAAGAAATCCCAATCCCTCAGAGCTACACGCTCCAGGGATCTAAACCTTGTCTTCACAATAAACAAAACATGTTGGAGGGATAGGTTCCTGACCCAGAGACTCCCCAGACTCTGGAACAGATTGCCCATACATGTCAAGCAGAGTGCCTCTTTGGACCTCTTCAAGAGGAACCTTGACGATTGGATGGGAGAAAGGAAATTCACCCCAGGGATCACGTCAGTCGCCCTTGCTAGACAGGGGTCCAGGAAAGTAAATAATGTGGGAAGAAATAGCCAGGGAATTGTTATGGCTAGGCTTGTATAGGCCCTAGGACTGATAGCCTAGTACCAACCTATGAACCAAAAAAGCCTACTACATCACTGCACAGCAAAGAAACAAAAACAACCCCCAAAAATTCTGGGCCACAATAAACAAACTCCTGCAACCTGGTAGTATGTCCATCCCCAATCCTACCACCCCCCCCATCAAATGATAACATTGCAACACAATTTAATTCCTTTTTCAAAACCACAATTCACTCACTTATTGACTATGACCAAAACATCACTACTACTGCAATCCCCATAGCCAACAATGAGGGTGTAAACTCCTTCTCCTTTAACCCTGTCCCAACCCATACCATAAAAAACTACTCAGTAAGCTCAAGCCCACCATCCTAGATGCTGACAACCTCCCATCAGAATTCCTCAGAGCTGCAGAAGTCGTAGCCTACCCCATTTCTATCTTCATCAACCGCTCTGTCTCTGAGGACCATGTCCCACTAATCTGGAAAGTCTCCTATATCACCCCACTGCATAAAGGAGGCATCTCTGCTGAGCTTACTAATTACAGGCCCATTGCCATTCTTTCACCTCTTTCCAAAATACTAGAAAAATGTATTCACTCCCAGCTTCTAAACTACCTTCTCTCCAATAACCTTCCAAATACACAACATGGTTTTCGCCCACACAACATTACCACAACCGCCCTCCTCAGTTTTACTAACACAATAAATGAGCAGAAATAAGAATAAATATCTCTCATCCATCTTTCTAGATCTCTCAAAGGCATTTGACACAGTTTCACACCAAAAAACTACTGTCAGAACTGGCCACATTACATCTCAGTCATTCTTCGCTAACTTGGTTCCACAGCTATCTAACCAAACGCCAGCAGGCTGTTAGATGGCAACAGAAGCTATCATTTTTGCTCTCTGTTAACATAGGAGTTCCACATGGCTCCATATTAGGCCCCCTACTTTTTACTATCTTTACAAATCAACTCCATAAATCCACATCTCATGCCTCTGTCATCCAATATGCAGACGACTCTACCCTGATATGCTCCACCCCCTCTCTAACATAACTACAGGCTACACAACAATCCTTCCTAGAAGTAGAATCCTGGCCAACTGACACTGACCTCATACTGATCCCAAACAAGACCAAACTAATGCTCTTTTTCCCCACCAAAACACCCAATCTCTCTGCCACTTTTCAAATCCACTCCTCCAACAACACAATCATAAACATCAGCTCACATACCAAATTGCTAGGTGTCACAATTGATAGCAAATTACAATTCGACCTACACCTGTCTCAAACCATAAAAAACACATCAAACTAGGCTCTCTTTACCAAATTAATCCTTTCCTAACTAGCCATTCTAGACTAAGCATCGCCAGGACTCATCTGTTATCTACTGTTCTCTATGCTTCTTCCATCCTTACAAACTTTAACAAAACTGACCTTACCAAATGTGAATCAGCCTGCAATAAAATAGCCAAGTTTGCCACTAGCTCCCCATATAGGTCCCACCACTGCTCTGCCCTACAACAAATAAATTGGCTAGAATTCTCACAACAACTAACCAATACCCAGCTTGTCTTGACTCACCAAGTAATATACCAGCCAAACAGAACCCCAGCCCTACAACAATTACTCCAACCATATGCCAACACTCAGCAACTCCGAGCCTCACAAAAAAACGCTCCTCCAAGTATCCAAAAGCAACAACAAAGTCAGTGATGCCCTCTACTCCCACCACATTTCTAAACTTTGGAACTCAGTCCTTCAGCACATCCTAAATGCTACCAACATATACTAATTCAAAACTCTGCACAAAGACCACCTCACTAACAACTGGCTCCGCTCATGCACTAAGCCAGGCTAATACCACATAAGCCCACATCAAATTTCATCCCCTAAATTTTATAATCTCCATGTATACCTCACTCTCACTTATTAACACCACCCATCAGCTACCTACAATAAGGATATAATTTGATAATTTATTTTTTTGTAAGAGTATACATATGTACACGTATTAAAGTATACTCAAATGATCAACTAAAGATGGACCCCTGTCCTCAAAAAAAAAAAAAATATATATATATATATATATATATATATATATATATATATATGACTTTAATATATTGTAATAATGTTCTCCTTTTCACTAAAGTGCCCATTGTATATTATACTTTCTTTATTTTCTCTAGATATTTCTGTTAAATTCTATGTAAAACTGACACTGTACCTGTCAATGTTGTTCTTATTTTATTGGAGCTTTTCTTCCCGGGTCTCTGCTGAAAATGAGCTCACACCCAGATGGTCATCAAATGTAATATATATATATATATATATATATATATATATATATATATATTTGTATACATACATATATATGTATATATAAATATATATATATATATATTTGTATACATACATATGTATATATATATATATATATATATATATATATATATATATATATATACATACACATGTACACCTCAGTATTTATTGGTAATATATCTATATATTGTTGTACACATATATGGATCTCCCTACATATCTCACACTCACTCTTTGTATGTTTCTATTCATATATATATATATATATATATATATATATATATATATATATATATATATTTATTTATAGATACCAATCTTTCCTAACTGCACACTTGTCTCTTCTCTATTGTAAACTGGCTATAAAGAAGGGTATGTTTAAGAAAACATCCTCAAACAATATAATTGAGGTGGTTTACTGGTAAATTGCATAGGCTATGGTGTGCAGGTCCTGGGGTCAAGACCTGCAAGAGCTGTTTGTTTTGTTGCTAGAACAAGTCCTGTTGGCTACAGAGTGAGTAAGGCAAATTTGAGCATTTTTGTGTGGGTTTACATGACAGTAAGTGGTGCTAACATACGGTTAAACATATAGGCGCTTACACCGTGTAGGCTTTGTTTACCAATGCGCAAATCTGCTTAGCATTTACATTTAAGCAATGTTGAAACCTGCTAAGCATAGCTCAGCCCTGGTAACCAGTGATCACGTTATAGTATGATAAAATAGCAGGGTAATGACATCTTTAATAAGTGTATTTAATTTCCTGTACATAACATGCTTCTATGTGCTGTCATTACAGTAGCAAGAGGTGTGAGTATACTGTATGAGACACCTGGCTATACATGGGTAATACCACAATCTTTTCTCTTTGGATTTGTTTCATACATGGGTAGTATCCAGCTTATATGCAGTCACACTTGCATTTTACACCAGCTACACTGCACTGGTTGACAGAAATAGTTTAACACATATTGTATCATTATGTTAGTATTTTAAACAGTGCTTTTTCAAGTAAGAGTAGATTGCAGATTGTAGTACTGGAACCATACAGCCCTGCATGCAAAGTTGGACTCTGAGTACTGAGTATCATGTTCTTGGTATTTGACTTGTATGTTTATATGTAGCTCCTGTTGGATATTGATCTGATATGTTGATATTAACTGTAGACTACTATGTTTTTTGGACATGTCATTGAGGACTGCTGTCATGTAGTAATGGCATCCCTTTCAATTTCAGATGTGTATTTTTCAAAACATTCATCCTAATGTATAACCTGTTGGCTATCTACTTTCTGTCTGCCCTCTGTACAGATGTGCAGATGTCAGGTATTGCTACAGCCATACCACTATGTAAGTGCCCACATTGTATTGTGCTGTGGGCCTGAACACTGCTATTAGTTCCAACAATGAGACATTCCTTAATGTGGGCCTTGCCCCATTTCCTTGCCTGTGTGAAGGACATTGCAGAGGTGGTGGCAATATGTCACAGGGCAGGACATGTGGAGACAGCCAACCAACATGGGGGACATATCCCCAGATTTGTGAACAGATTCTATGTCATCAGTGCTGTTATACACATGGGTGGATTGATAGATTGACAGGGTTTATGTGTACATGCATTTAGTATGTGACATCACGACTCACACTGATATGTCTCTGACATACCTCTCCACTGGCATGCTGTTCACAGACTGGCCACATGTCTGCCTGTTATATTTTGTTTCTTTAACAGACAGTTGGTGTTCCTAGTAAATCAGTTGTGGACTCTGGGGAATGCAGTCAGTAAATACTCACATCTATTGCATTACCGACGTCATATTCCTCATAAAGGAGGTTACAACAAACCCAGTGACATCTGCAACTGTCTCAATGTATGACAGCAGTATGCCCAATCTACCCCTGTGTTTGTGCTTCTTTTCCCACCTAGTGATATAGAGGTCGATGCCGAGCTTAGTGAGTGGGGAAGGTTATCAAAGGCTTTGGTCAGATCAGTGCAGAGTGTATGTGTCACCTTGCCTTCATCCACAGCTCAGGTGACTGACACCAAGAAGTTGACCAGTTTGAATGAGCAGGTATGACCTACCCATCAGAAAAGTAAACTGTGCGGGATCCTGAGTCTGCAAATTCCCATATCCCTGTTTATTAGGTGCATGATAATGCATTCCATAGCTTCACATAACAGTCTTGTCAGGCATTTTGGGCAATATTTCCCAGGGTCTGTAATCACACCTCATTTGTGGAGAGGGGTGGCTGTAGCAGTACGCAATTTAGTAGGGACAAAGCCTGAGGTGAGGCTGTGCTTGAACAGGGCATACAGGTAAGGTGCCAGGTCACTCTGTAGTTCATGTAGAACACAGCCAGGGATATTCTCAGGTTCCATAGAAGCTGTATTCTTGGCCTTGGACAGGTGTGTTTTAACCTGTGCCGCAGTAATACTCGGTGCCTGGCAGTGTACTGGTATTGTGATTGGTCCTTTGGAGGAGGAGTTAAGGGTACTGTTTGCACTCAAGATGCCAGCCAGTATATTGACATCATTTGTTGGCACAGTCTTTACAATTGTCTAGTAGCTCAGAACAAATCTTGGTATTGTATTGGAGATTCTTTACATAACTGTATGAGGCCTTGTGATTGTCTTTACTATGTGCTTCAATTCTGTTCCCACAGCTAACTTTGTAGTATTTGATGAGGGATCTCACCTTTTCATTGAGGCTGATAAGGGTGTATTTCTTGCCTTAGGACTTCACCTTATTCCATATTGGTCCCCTCCTTCTGTTCTATAGTTTCTTTATGGTAGGGGACCACCAAATCATCTTCCTTTTTTGGAGGTGAGGGCCCTGGTTGTATTGGGTAAGGTGGTATCCATGCATTCGTGTACATGTTCATAGTGCATTGTTGTTTGATTCAGCTGTCATGCAACTAGTCTCCATTTACATGGCTGCCGTGAGGTTAGCCACCTCTGATTTTATGAGGCCATAGTTAGCTTTGGAAAGGCTTTTTATGGTGGTTACCTGTGCGGGGGGGGGGGGTTAGGAGGGCTGTGGATTTCCAAAGGTGATTAATTTGTGTTCAGATATAACAAGGGAGGAGTTGACTATTGATGTAGAGCAACAGTCGCCCATGTTAGAAAGGACCAGATTGATGTGATGGGCAAGTACATTAGTACATGAGTAGCTTTCCCAGTTAATGGTGGGGTAGTTGAAGTCAACCAGTATGATACTGTTGGGTTGGACAGTAATATTCTCCAGGGTGTTTATGGACATGGAGTGTGAGTGTTGGGACATGTATCGGGACATATAGCAGGCTACAACCTGAACCACTGTCTTACCCAATGTCAGCTACGCCTGCAGGATCTGTAATGCATAATGTTGGTCTACCACTCTGGAGGTGTGTGCATCCTTTATGAATATGAAAATACCACCACATATGGAGCTTCAGTCCACATTCTGCATCCAAAAGCTGTGGAATTAATTATAGGCTGGTACTGCAGGGGTGCTTCCTGCTGCCTTTAACCAGGTCTCTATTACAGCACAGATGTCATTGTCTCCCCATTTTAAGGAATACTTCCAGTGAGTGAATTTCCAGATTAGGATTCCAGTGATTGCTTGTCTTTGTAGCTGTCATATATTTCTGTATATATATATATATATATATATATATATATATATATATATATATATATATATTTATTTATATATGTATTATGTATAGATTTGCCCACATATATGCATCGCCATACATATATACATGTATATATAGACTATCTGACTGGTTCTACAGACTCATTTCCCTGCTGTTGGATGACTGTACTAACTGATATGTTTGGAATGTCATTACTATTTTATAGGGCTCAGATAGTATAATGGTACATTGCTTTGATCATAGTTTACAAGGCCCTGGGTCCAAAACTTAGACAAGGCCTTATTATTTTGATGCAAGGCAGAAGAGTTTTGCTGTGGAGGAAGGGATAAGGGCAATAATTACAAGAGGTCCCTAGTTTGGGCCACTTCACCCCCATTTACACAGCCTTTGATCAGATTTGTTGCAGTAAGAGGTTCAGAGTGTGAATCCGATGTCCGACTGCACTACACACACACACACACATATATATATGAGGCAGTAACTTACTTTAATAACACCTTCTTAAATGTATTAGATCTTCGCGCCCCTCCTAGAACCATAAGAACCAGATCTAATTCCACTCCATGGCTTACCAAAGAAACCAAAGCCCTCCTCAAAGCTAGAGATAAAGCATGGGATCACTGGAAAACTGTTAAGTCCCCAACTGCAAAACAAAACTATCAGGGGCTTAGGAATAAAGCTAAGAAACTAGTAAAACTTGACTAAATTAATTACTACTCCAATCTTCAAATCAAGCACCAAAATAGCCCTCAAAAATTCTGGACAGCCATTAACAAATTACTACTACCAGGCAAAACTGGTATCCCCTCTCCCACCTTAGTAAGTAACTCTGACAGCATTCCCACTCAATTTAATAAATTCTTTACTGAAACAATACTGACTCTAGCCAACCAACAGAAAAAAATCAACACACACACCCTTCCTCTGAACCCATCACTACTCCCATAAGGAATAGCTCCTTCAAATTCCAGTCAGTCTCTATAGATAGGATAAAAAAGTACCTCAAAAAACTTAAACCCGCTACTCTGGCTGCTGACAAATTACCAGGGGAATTCTTAAAAATTGCTGCCGATGCACTGGCCTACCCTATAGCCATTCTAACTAACAGATCCCTCTCACATGCCACCATCCCAGTGCTATGGAAAATATCTCACATAATCCCCCTACACAAAGGCAGTAACTCCACAGAGCTTACAAACTCTCCAAGAAATGCTGGTAAATTTGTTTCTGCCACTTTTCTTGACCTCTCAAAGGCCTTCGATATGGTTAGACATGACATTCTTATCAAAGAAATGTCCATATTAGGACTCTCTTTTCCCACCATAGCCTGGTTCCAGACCTATTTACCTGGCCATCAGCAAGCAGTTTTGTGGTAACAAGAACTCTCCCCCTTCTCCCAGTTAATCTTGGTGTTCCCCAGGGTTCTATTTTAGGCCCTCTGCTGTTCACCCTCTATACCAATAAGCTTCATTTCTCCACTCCCAAAGCATCTGTCATCCAATACGCTGATGATTCTATGTTAATTTGTGTAGCTTCCTCACTACAGGAACTTCACACATTAACTCAGGAATCTTTCCTCTCTGTATAAACATGGCTATCCAATATCCATCTCATCCTAAACTCTGCTAAAACCAAACTACTACTCTTTAAACCCACTAGGTCCACCTCATCAACTTCTACCTTTAATATCATGTCCAGTAACATAACTACTATCTCTCCCACAGAGCACACCAAACTCCTGGCATTGAGACTGATAACAATCTAAGGCTTGATATTTATATTTCCCAGACCATCAAGAAAGTTCACAAAAAATAGAAATAGACAATTCCTTACCCAACAAACAAAAACTACTATATCTCCCACTCACCTTATTTCTACCCTACTCTATGCCTCACCTATTCTCACCAACCTTAAAAAAGCAGACCTAGCTCAGCATGACTCCTGCTATAACAAAATAGCTAGATTTGCCTCTGACTCTCCATTTAGATCTCATCACTGCTCATCCTTGAAGCTGCTCAACTGGCTGGAACTTCCTCAATTCCTGCATTACAACCAAATCTCTCTGGTCCATAAAATTTTACATCCACCAGAAAAATACCCTGCATTGCAAGCCTACTTCACCTCCACACCAATAACAGAACTCTTCACTCCAGTAATAAACTTATTCTCACAGTAACTAAGTCAAATAATACAGCAGGTGATGCCCTATTTTCTAATCATATATCCAAAATATGGAATGCTCTACCCTATAACATAACACCCTTCATACAGTTCAAAAAAGCATTAAAACTGCATATCACTAATAACTGGCTATGCTCTTGCACATAACCAGGCTAGACCCTCCAGTATGTTAGACCCTACAGCACCTTAACTATCTCACACCTGAAGAGGAACAGACATATCTATATTCTACTACTGTAGAAATACATACACTATAATAAAATAGATTGTTATGATTTAGACCCCAATAACTTTTAAGAAATTGTTGGTTTACACATCACTCCCTCCAGCAATGAATTTATATATATATATATATATATATATATATATATATATATATCTTTAGACTAATGAAACTATTACTGAAAGATGTCTCTGTTTTCACTAATTGTGACTGCTGTGTATGAATATACTACTATTAATTAAGACTCACTGCATTTTGTATCTACATATACTTTGTAAACTTTGTAGTTTTTTTTGTTACATTTTATTCATATGTGTAATAAATAATAATAATATATATATATATATATATATATATATATATATATATATATATATATATATATATATATATATATAAATACACACACACATATATATATATATATATATATATATATATATATATATATACATACACATATATACGCATTTACACACACACACACACACACACACACACACACACACACACACACACACACACACACACACACACACACACACACACACACACATTTTCCCTACTGTTGAATGACTGTGCTGCATGATATGTTTGAAAAAATATCAGACATATCTGCAGCTCAGATGGCTTAGTGGTAAATTGCTGTGGTTATGGTGTGCAGGGTCCTGAGTTCAAGTCTTCTAAGGGCTGGTTATTTTGTTGATGAGCAGAACAAGGGCTGTTGGATACAGAGTGATTAAGCTACTTTCAAGCAGTTGTAAGCGGGTTTGTGTGGTGGTAAGCAATTCTAATTTCCTGTTAAATATGTTTACAGACAGTCTTAAAAGTGTTTAATCTGTGTAGGAATTGTGTTGTGCCAGACAAACAGGCTTAATCCCACGTACTACTGCTTAAAACAGCTTACTCCCACCCTTGTTTGTGTCTTTTGGCTTTTCCCGGTTAGGGGTTGCCACAGCGGAACTCTGGTCCGCTAATGATTGGTAGTTGATTTTTACGTGCTGAGTTACCAGCCCTGATGCACAACCTTCAACAAAGGTACGCCCATTCACGCATGTCTCCATGCAGAAGACGCTCTAGCTGAGAATCAAACCGGACAGCGTCTTACTGTGAGGTGACAATGCTACTGCAGCACCACCACCGCGGGATAGCTTATTCCCACCCTAATTTTTTTAAAAGAAAAGAAAAAAAGGGGTGATAGGAAAGTGGTGAAAAAGGGGACACGCAGAGGGGAAAGACACTAGTGAAAGTAGCTAAGGATGTGCAGGATGGGTGTAGGGAAAGTCCATAGCTGTCCATTTCTTTTACAGCACCAGCTGTGCATATATACTGAATTTGGAGATATATTTGGACTCTCAAACCCCCTGAGAGAGGGGTGAGGACAACAATAATGCATTGTGAATCCAATTAGACCAGATTACATGTGTCCAGTGAACACAGGTGCGAAATTGACAGCTATGTATGGAGCGAGATTTTTTTTTTTGGGAACAGATTGCCTTTTTTTTTTAAGGTGAGAGTGGGATGTTGGGGAAGGACAGTATGCATATTTGGGTAGGTAGGTTGGGTAGGAAGACAGCAACACAGACAAGACAGCATACAGGGGTGGTATATGACAAATGTGGGGGTAAACACCTTGGATGGGGAGGGGTGCTTGGAAATCCAAAGCCCATGAGCCCCCAAATGGAAACACTGGGACTGAGGTCCCCACCCATGGGCAGTCACCACTGCACCTTCACGGCCCCAAAGGTGGCTGTGCTGGGGGCTGAGCAGAAGCAGAAGGCTGCCCTTTAACTGTGGCACGCGGCCCTCAAGCTGGAGTAGCAGATCTCCATACTCCTTTCAGAGCTCACTAAGCACCAATCCCTGGACCTGGCTTCGGGTGATGGTATCCTGTCCACTCCTGCTCCCAGAGGGGGACAAGCCCCATCCCCTGATGCGGTTCCACCCAAAGGTAGTGCAGGACCAGTAGCATGAGGAGGTATCAGGGTGGGTCCCAGATGTGCTGGGGCCTGGTGCCATGGCCAGATGAGGTTGGAGAGCTGGGTCTGCTGGGACCGGCCTTCCCAAACGTGCTATGGTGATGCATTTTTAGAACATATGTGGGTTAGTAATAGTCAACACAATCCAGGATTAGTTATAACAGCATGCATAGATATATTCCCATTAACCCAAAACAACAGATTTGGAGCAGTTGCATAGCAAACAGAACACATGCATATATGGAACCACAGTGGCCATTACAACGGCATGCAGGTTACATTGATAGCAACAGGCCACCAATGATAGTATTTCAACATGAGACATTAATAGAAACACATTTCAGTATTTGTTGAACAAGAGGACACATGTCCCAACAGTAGGTTTAGTGTAAAACATACCCATTGATTTGTGTGTTTAGATTATTGTTGCAGATATGGTGGGGAGAGATGTCATTTAACAACCTGTATATCCTTGCAGTACTCACAACTTTAATAATCACTGCTTTAATCATTACTCTACAGGTGTTATTATAATAACCTATGACCTTCGTTTGGGCAGTGGTATGTTTGTACACAGTGTATTATAGCTACTTTCTACTTCTCTTACCAGGAAGACCTGTGGGAGGAATGTTTGTTAACACTACCTTATTGTTTCTACACATATTAACAAAATCCTAGTTGAAATTATGCATACAGCTTATTACCACTCCTAGGATTCAAACCATGGCTGTGTCTGCTAAAAATACAACAATTTGTGTTTCATCAGCGTGAGCGATTGAGAAACTGCTGTCTCTTCTTTAAATGTTTTCTGCCTAATTCTCTCTTGGTTGTACAGTCTGGCCTTGTAATTACAACATTCTTATACAGACATTCCTAGACCTATTTTTGATATCACACAGTGTGGAAAAAGTGGTTAACACAACATTACTATTCAGATATCAGATCTTGGTGCATGCAACATTTCAAGCCATACAATACCAGAGTAAACACAACCAGTCCAGGATTTAGAACTTTATTGCCAGGCAGTTATAGTTTTATTTAAATATGACCTATATGGGACTATTACATTCATATTGTCAGGTTTATCCAGTGCAAACCATACACATTTTTTATAGTGCCAGGTGACATTCTACTCCTTTATATTTATTTGGTATGACTACTACAAGTAAGATTGTTACTCACCAGCCTCGTGATGCAGCCTTTGTAACCTGCTTGCATGGGATTCCTGGTTCACAGCCCGCTCAGCTGCAACTGTAAAGAAGGTAGAGAAATATTTAGGCATACCTATCCATCACATACACAGACTGGACTTTGGTAAACAATTATTGATATGAATAATTACACATGGCTGGGACATCACCCCTCTGATGTGCTTCTTGGACCCACTGGTCCAACAGCTCCCACTTCCTCCGCTTCAAATTGGCATAGTGGTGCCGGACCTGCTCACCAGTCTGAGGGATTCCAGTGGCACTGGTGAGATCATGAGCGAAACTATCCCAGGCCTCCGCTTTGTACTGGGAGTCATGGTACTGGTCCTGCAGCAGTCTCACTTCATGTTTTTTTATGAGGAGTCCTACCATGACCTTGTACTCCTGTATACCCCAGCAATGTGCCCTAAAGCACATGCCTTCACCAACTCATGCCATTCTACCTAAAGTGGGGAGCTACAACCAGTTATGAGCTGTATTTCTGCCAGTGAGGTTTAAATAGGGCTATTTTCCCACCCTGTACTGTAATTGGAAAGTTTTGAAACTGCTGAGCTAAGCTAAGCACTGGGCAAACTTGCTTAGCCAAGATGCCCATTGCTTAAAGGGGTAGGTGCTAAGCCCTGCTTACCAGTGCGCAAATCCACTTAGCTATGCTAAATCCTGTTTAAACTTTTAATTTCAGTGACACCTCACATTTGGAGCTGCAACACTACCCTGGTTAACATATACATAAATATATTCACTACCCATTTATTAAAAATACATTTTAGATGTGTTTCCCATATGAAAATGTTTTGCCTGTTGTGGGGCTCAAACTGTGTCTAACTGCATGCTAGGCGAATGCTCAAACCACTATCCTATTCCAGTTCACTTTTTTTTGTTTGTGTATAGTTCTACTTAACTTCTTTTGAGATTTAAACCCTGCTACACATAGCTGCATGACAGGCAAACAAATGCAGCTACACTTAAACTTTATTCCAGACTCGAAAAAAAAAGACATATATGTCCACATTTTTGCCTTATATTTTTTATCTGCTTTTGTGGCTTTCTGGCTAATTAGTGACACATCTTAAAGACTGAAGTTAGATAATGCTGACAGACATTTGAGTTTTTGACTTCATAACCCTTCGGCATATCATGCTAATGCATAACCTGTTATTCTATCAACTTTCTTAAGTTTATATGGGCCAGACTTTTGTTTGCTTTTTAAGGAGTTGTGAAGTATTCTGCAGACTCTCTTTTATATTGCCATATGGCATTTTTGAAGTGCAGGGGGCGTGTGTATTGTAAAATCACTGCTGTCAGACAACCCCCCCCTGTACTCGCACACAGACCCATGTCCGTGTAAGAGCTGAACAGTGCGCCTTCATTAATATGCAAGGTGCACTGCTGCTCTATATGGACACAGACTTCTCTGTGCAAGAATAAGCTTATTCTTGCATGGAGATTCGTGAATCCAACAGTATGAGTCCCTGAAATAAAAATGTGTGCAGCTCTTTCACCTAGTTAGGAGTGGGGCTATGTCATTCGAATGTTGTAAAATTGATGTGGACACAATCATCCCTTTCTGCTGCCTGAATAATGGCTCTTTTGGATTGCTCTCATTTTCATGGTCCTGGGGACTCTCTACCATGGAGAATGAATGTGCTCAAACCATTTGGGAAAGATTTGATGGTCAGTAGGTATGGGGTAAAATGAATATAGAAAAAAAGGGAAAATGCTTCAAGGTAGTGGCTGTGGTCAATGACTGCAATCTGTCCAAGCACTCCAAGATACTGGCATGTAATTTATCACAGCATCGCTTGCCTGCCACACCATACCCTCAAACATACAATAATACATATGAAAATTTGTTCTGTTGAACTATTTCTACCAAATTGTAATTTTCCTTTTTTTAAAGCCTTTGTATATAATTTTTTGGAGTTTTTCTGCCAGGGTCTCCACTGAAAATGGACTTTTTTTACCCAGTTGGACATTACCCGGTCAACAAATGTAATAAATAAATAAATAAATAGTACATACATCCCCCACCTTCCAAAAACATAAGCAGCCCATGTATCCCCAAGCAGGATATTCATATCCAAAGTCCTACATGTAATGGACTGCTAAGGGATAACTACTTCAAAGTGCTGTCGCAATCAATAGCACATGGCCTGCTACTCCCACCCCTGAAACTTAGAGCAATGCATGAGCAGCACATGCCTACACAAGGTCCACAAAGTTACGTACTGTCAGTGGGTGCTCAATGCACATGGCCTGCTGCAGTGTCCCCCATATAATCTACTGATACTGGGCAATTGCTTCACAATAGCAGCTGTAGTCAGCAGTTGCCTGCCCCCAGACCAAAAATGTAATATTACATAAGTAATATATATATATATATATATATATATATATATATATTCTCACTATTCCACATGTAATGTACTATCACTGGGGTAACTACCATTCCACCCCTACAACCACATAGTAATCCATATACAGCACATATTGGATATGTTACCAATACTTGTAACTCCATACAAACTTCAGAAGGAGTCATTACTGGGCACATTGTAGGTGCTGCAAAGAGCACTTCTGGCTGACATCATAGAATGAAACAATACTAATTTCATGAACTTTAATCATACTTTGACTTAGGAATGGGGTCTATTCCTGTCATGGTATTAGAAACCCAAAAGACTTGGAGAAATTAAAAAAACACATACATCCACAAGGTCCCCAAAGTAATGTACTGGTGGTGGTACTTGTTTCACATTCCTTGCTGCAGTCAATGGCTGCATGGCCTGCCACTCCTGGCCAAGCACACATGCACTGTGATGCATAAACAGCACATCCCCCCCTCACTGTCTCACATGTAATGTACCACACGTGGGTAGCTGCTTCACAGTGCCTGCTAACAGCTGCTGTACTGCGCAGCTCTTTCCTGTCCCCAAGAAACATATTTCTTCCTATTTGTTTAAAAATGGTACAACACCATACAGTATAAGATTCCAGGTTTCCCTTAGTTATTTTAATGAGTGGTGGTAATTAGGCCTGAATGATTTCCCATTCATACCTCCATGTTGGGGAGTCCCCAGTACCTTGGTGTATTCCTTCCTAATAAGGAATATGTTTACTTATGCTGTAACAGTTAACTGCGATCTCTACACACAGGCCAAGACAATTGTCTGATATACAAGTCACGTATGACAGACTCTCAGACAGAATGAAAGGCAGCTTCAGTGAAATGTTGTCGACAGGACAGCAACAGTGTCTTTCTATAGCACAACAGAAAACTAGAATGTATTTTTTAAATAATCTGTCTCTTAAATTGCACCATTTCTAAGTACCACACCAACTTCATTTTAGTGTTTCACCTGAACTCTTCCCAGGTTGTCAACATCTGCAGTCATAGAAAGACAAACTGAGCAAATGCGTGCAAGTAATTTTGAGCTGAACTGGCATATCACAGATATTGCATTGCCTAGCAACACACCAATGATTCTATGAATTGTTTGACAAAAATGTCCTATCATTTGTTTCCGGTGTTAACTCCTGCATCTTCTAAATGCTGAAAACTTGTTGGCATACCTCTCAACTGCACAGATTTTTGCAGAATGTCCAGATTTTTTATTCATATTTTTGTCCATTTTCTTAAAATTGTGGTTTTCTGCCAGATTAGTGGCAAAATGTTAAAGACTGAAGTTAGAAACAGACATTTGAGTTTCAGACTGCATGCCCTTCAGAAAATTTGTGCTAATCCAAAACCTGTTATTCTATCAACTTTCTAAGTTTATAAGAGCAATATTTAAAAAATGTCCCTATTTTTGAGCCTTTGTTCCACTTTTATTTATGGCTTTGTCCAGATTTCTTACTATAATTGATTGAGAGGTATGCTTGTCAGCAGTGTAGCAAATATACTCCTTGGGCTTTGTGAAGTATCTGCAGCCTAATTTACAGTGACAAACAACAAATTATCTCAGGCATTATATGTTGTGGTTATGAGGGCCACAGGTTCGCATGAGATTTTATGAGCTGAGCCATTAGCTTATTACTTTCAGCAGTAGGAATACTGCAAAAAAATAATTAAAAAATACCTTCAATTAAAAGAATGTATTAAAACAAGGTGCAGTTCAGCAGAAAAAAGAACAGCACTGTTCTGTACTCTGCCTCTTTGCAATTGCAATCTCATGGACTAAACAAAGAAAGAGGGTGTTAACTCAGACCCTGATTCCTGACCTTCTGCACTCAAATAAATATTATTGTGACTCAAGGAAATTTTTTTAATTTGGTAAACATTTAAAATCTTGGAACATGTATTTCTGAGTCTCAAGATATGGAGTCCAAATGGCAGAAAATCTGCACCTGCATGTAAAGAAATCAGTGCATATAATGTCATTCTAACAAGAGTATTTTTTAATTAAATTTATCACAAACAAAAGCATGTCACTAGTTCAAGAATTGCATTTCAAGGAACCAGAAACTGCAAATGCCCAAGACAACACCACTGTTTGTGCTGAAACAATGTATAAAATGCCTTTGATCTTGACTGTTAAAGCACATAGGTTCATCGGTGATTACTAGACTAATTGCACAAGAGCCTTTACAAGCCTATCCAATAATAGCCAGGATATGACAATATTATATCTTAATTCCCCAGATATGGGATGGGGTAGTATCAGGGTAGTGGGTCTGTGTCATTGTACAGACTATGTCCATAAGGGACATTGGCAGTACCCCAGGAGTGAATTTACAGTTCCTCTCCATTTATCCAAATTCTTTTTGAACAGAGAGAGGGACAGGATTTGTTTTACAAAGATGGAAAGTTTATTCCATAGATGAATTAGCCTTTGGGATATAAATCTGCAAGTTATATTAGAGTCAAAAATAAGGTTCGGGTCCATTGAATCTGTAACCATTGTATAATTTGTCTTGCAAATATGTAAATTTTCATCAGGGCTGGATCAGAGAATGTACTGTAGGTCAGGCATAAGTCCCCTCTCAATAAATAATATGAGACAGAGTAAAAGGACAGGACCTTTAGTCAGTCTGCATATGACATGTGTCTTACATTTTGTATTTTTTTAAGTGAGAAACCTCTGGGGTCACTCCATTTGGTGTAAGTGCCTCGTTAAGTACATGCATAAGGGAACATTGTACTCAATTATGGGCCTGGTGAGAGTCAAGTACAATGGCACTATGATTTCCTTTGAGCTTGATGCCATGCCTTTAGTTATAAGTTGAGCCACACAGAAGGATTTCCTCACTACCATAGTTACCTGGTGGTCAAAGTTTAGGTTACTATCTATCTGTGTTCCTAGGTCCCTCACCACTGGGTCTACATTTAGGGACGTGCTATCAATATTGAAATTTGCAGGGATATTTGATTTACCAAAGGGTGTGGTTACGCATTTAGTCTCAGACCATGGCTTTGGCACCAGTTGTTTGTCATTCTTAGGCCTGTCTGAAGGATGTCAACATTGTTTGAGGATACAGTGATGGCTCCCAGCTTACAATCATTGGCAAACTTGGTAAGCCAGAGGCCTCTCACATTGGCCTTCACTTCACAGAAGTATATACCAAACAGGAAGGGTTCCAACACTGAGCCCTGGGGGACACCGTTAGTATCGGGTTTCCTATCAGAAGTTGAGATGTGGATTCACCTGTCTAGATATCATATGCCCTGTCAGTGAGCCAGCTGGCTATCCATCTGATGATGTAGAGGTTTATGCCTAACTCAGTAAGTTTATCTATGATCCCCGAGTGGCAGATTGTGTCAAAAGCTTTGACCAGGTCTAGATGAGAGGTGTGTACCATTTTACCTTCATCCATGGCCCTGGTGACTTTCTCAAAGAAGTCCACCAGATTGATTAGACAAGATCTCCCTTTGAGAAAGTGAAACTGGGTCTGGTCCAGTGTTTGGAGAGTTCCTATGTCATTATTGATCAGGTCCATGATAATTCACTCCTTTGCCTTACAGATAAGACTGGTCAAGCTTATGAATCTGTAATTCCGTGAGTCAGTTGATGGGCCCCCCTTGTGTATAGGGATGAATGTTGCAGTCTTCCATTCCTCTGGGACAAAGTTCATCTGAAGCTGTGATTAAACAGGGTTTCTAGTGGCCCTGATAGATTCTGTTTTAAGCTATTTAAGAAGCATCCTGGAATGTTGTTGGGACCCATGGAGGCTGTGTTTTGGCTTTAGAAAACATAGTAAGGGCCTGTTTCCTCATAATGACTGTTAGGGGGGTGGTTGGAGGTATTTCTTTGAGTATGGTAGCAGATGATGGGGGAGGGGGAGTTTGAATCGAACTTGTCAGCCAGAAGGTTTGCTTTAGTTTCAGGCTTGGTGTAAGTCTTGCCATTGATTAGACATGCAAGTGTCATTTTGCACTGTTTTATCTGTTCTTTCTTGACTTTGGAGAAGATTTTTTTCCTTTTGTTGAATAGTCTATTTATGCTAGGGGTCCACTAGGGTGGTTTATTTGTGCCGGTAGTCATATGTCTGACTTGATCAAGTACTGCCTTCTCTGTGCAGCTATGATTGTGGTTGTACAGTGCTTTTGTGTACAGCTCTGAGTATGCTTCAGTGTCATCCGGGTTTGGAGGGGCTTGGAAGTTACTTAGTTTGACGTAATTGACCTTAGCAAAGTTTTTAATTGGTCTGGAATTTGATAGGGGTTCTAGGTTAGTTTTAATACTAAAAGAGATCACTTTGTGATCAGATCTTACCATGGAGGAGTTATTGCACAGGAGGGAGCAGCATCCCCCCATATTTGTACCTGTAGTTGGGGAACTAACTATTTGCTCCAGGATGCTTTCTTAAATTTATAAATGGATAGAGCAGTGGATGGAATAACGTCACTGAATATCACAAAAAATATTTTTTCTTAGCCTCAGGATGTCAGCAGCATCCATACAATGTCCTTCTTTTTGATCTGCCAAATTACTAATTCCAGCTGCAATGATAACTAAATCATATATCACTTTATCTATATTTAATATGTAGATTGCATTTCTGATATTAGAAAACTTGAATAAATTCATACAGGGAATAATGATGTTAAATTAAATTCATCTTATCATATTTTCAGCCTATGTTTCACACAGGCAGAAGTGTTTAAATCTTGTTGCCTGACTGTGCATGTATTTGTATCAAGTGACTGAGAGTGAGCAGGGATTTTTGATGGTTGAACTGCAGCATTGTCTTCCACATGCTGAGAAATATTTTCCCCTATGGCAAATCTAACAGGTTTTCTTATGTTTGAGCAGACACACCCCGTCCCAGTACTCTAAATACTCTCCTTCTTTTTCTCTCTCTTTTTCTGTCTCTTTCTGTCTTTTATGGTCAGGAGTTAGCATTGATCTCTTCCCCTAGGGCATTTATAAGCCTAGCCAGAGTGTGTTTGGCTTTCGCCACCCATTTTAAATTAATTTTGCTATGCCCTTTTTCGAGGTTAGTATACTGTGCCTCTGTCTAACAGTGACACAGAAGTGATACCCGGGTTAAACCTACGATCTCCCATCCACTCATCAAGATTCCTCTTGAAGACAGTCAGTGAGGGACTCTGCCTAACCTAGACTGGGATTTTATTCCAGAGTGAAAGGAGCCTCTGGGTTATGAATCTGTCCCTCCAGCATGTCCTATTTATTTCAGTGCTGAGGTTCAAGTTTCTCGAGCGCGTAGCTCGATGGGATTTGGATTTTCTGAGGTGCAGCATGTCCATTAATTCCGGGTTGGACATGGCTTTATACCTCAGGCACAGATCGCCCCTGAACAGGCGGTATGCCACTGAGTAGAGCTGGAGTTTCTTTAACCGGGCAGCATGTGGCATCTGTTTGAGCTGCCTTTCATTAGATTTTTTTTCCTAATTGAAGAACATGTAACATAGTGTTAAATAATGGAGCACTGGTTTAAGGAGTAATCAATGGATTTTTAATTGGGGTTTAGTTAGTGACTATATGTGTCACACATACCAAGGTCACACTTTAGACCTAGAAAATCCATATCCAGTTGCATGGAAATTACTGTACTCTCCTGTCATGCTGTACCATTTTAATAAGTAATTGCATTTATTTTAGTAATCATTTGATAAACATAATATTTCATTGTCACTAGTACACATCTTACATACTGAATGTAGCCTTAAGCACCCCTGACAACCAAGATGTCAAGGTAGAAATTGTCCAGTTCATCCTTGTTCAGTCCGTGTGTAGCAATTTTACATTGAGTCTTGCCATGTACACAGTATTTGACAGACAATAGAAAGTATAGTTAAATACAGTTATCCAAAGTTTAAGGAACTCTGCTGTATTGAAATCAGCACCATGATACAAGTAAATAAGAAACATGCAGTATAAAATAAAGAATTGATTATATCTGCTTCCTATACTGTAATCTCAAGGTGATGTTTGATTATAAGGAACTGAAAGTAAAATAACTGTGCAAGCAATTAAACAGCAGAAAGCATAACAAAGTGCAAATTACCCATAGCTTAAGGCACTTTTTGTTTGATGTAAAGAAAGTTATCTCATAACTGCAAGAGAAAATCTCATAACAATTAAGCTGTTCATCAGGTCATACCAGCCACTTTCTGGAAATTTGTCTCAAAATACCTGTTTTATATTGTTAAAGTTCCGTGTTCAGTTTCAAAGTCGCATAGTTAAGTGTCACGCATAACACCTTAAGGAAATGTATCTGATATTAACTATTTAAAGCCTCAGTTGTTTCGCTAAAAGAGTATATGTCATTGACACTTCTAAACACAGGATTGTTGAAAGCCAACAAAGATTCAATAAATAATTTCTCCTAGTAAAGTAAGCAGTAGTAGAATGATAAATAAAAATAATACAGCACAGGAGCATTTATAAACATTTTTGTTACTACAGATTTCAAGATGGTAGTCGTTTGAGTAGCACCCTCTCCACATAGCTATTAACAAAACTTCAAAATAAACTATATTTGCCAGCACCTCGGGATACACAAATTTCCCACAGAAGGAAAGCACCTGAACTGATCCTATCTTCATCTTATTTGCCCCCAAATTCTGATAATCTGAAAGAAAAATTCATTTTTTTCCATCTACCAGCTAGATGAATGAGCCTCCACCTGTAAAATAGAGGCCTGAAGGCTTCAGCACCTCGGCAACAGACAGTGACCATGAGGGGAACAATCAAGCAAAACTGTGGTGAGAAAATGCCTAAAGAAATAGAAGGCATGGACACACAAACTTCAAAAACTAAATGATCAGCTATAACATCCCCAGAGAAAGAAGTTATCCCAAAAAGGCAAAGAACATCCAAAACTCAGCAAGAAAAAGTGAAGGAATGCACTAAACAGAAGGCCGAAAACTCCATACATATGGATGAGCTGAAGAGCGCCCTTTTACCACTGCAAACTGCGGTCCAAGGCTTCTCGGGACAACTAAACACCTTTGGAGGTACAATTAAACAAGTTACTGAAAGAGTAGACCTAGTAGAAGAGAGATCCAAATCAAATGAAATGGAAACTGAACACCTAAAATCAGAACTCAAAACCAAGGACAATGCTCTAACTGACATTCAGCTGAAAATCCTAGCTCTGGAAGCAAGGATCAGATGGAACAATCTTATTATTAGGGACTTACCAGAAAAATATGAGCTAAATCAACTGCTCCCAACTCTTTATTAAACAAAATATTAAGTTCCAGGTGAGGCTTATGAACATGCTATCTCTTTACCACAATGATAAAAAACTTACAATGGATTCACCCAAGGAAGCTAGCCCAATTTTTCTGAAATGTTTCGGAAAGTCTCTGGATGCATAACTATGCCGTTTACCTTAAAATCTGTCACCAGAATCCGCTTTTGAATTTTCCGATCCTAAATCTCTGACCTTAACCCCTTCACTTTAAGTTAAAGTTGCTAACCGCTATTGCCTACAGCGGCCAGGAATGATGTTGCCAGGGGATACCTGAGCGGTGATAGCTAACGTACCTAATAATACACCACCACACAAAAGAAAAAGAAAAACAAGAATTTCCTGTGGATTCAGACCGGTCACCGTTAACTAATGCTGTCCCATTTGCAATTGTTTGCTTTATTTCCATCTCCTCAGGCTGCTGAAAAAAGCTGTTAAGAAAAAGAATGTCAGCATTCTCAACAAAGCATCGAAATCTACCAAGGTGAGGTCTACTTTTGTGCTACAGGTCTGGACTAGGTGTGAGTACATGAAACATGTCCTTCCTTAATTTAAAGTACTCCTTATCATTTCCCCATTAAAAATCTCGCTCTGCAATAACTGTATTCCTGAAGGAGATTTAAGAAAACAGTAACCTAGCTACCAAGTACTTTCAGTCTTGTGACATGCCTTGTAATACGATCTTTGCCTGGGTCTCTACCCAAATTAACTCACTTGACTGTAGTTTCCCATTTGGTCAAAGTGATTGAGAGACAAATTACTTATATCTGCACCCTTCAGAGAGCAAAAACATTTGTTTATCGATTGATTTTTGGCCAGGCAGGTAGCAACGAACTGTTCTAATGGGATAAGTGCGAACTGTTTCATTTGTTATGCACTTATAAACTTAAAAAAGTGGTAACGAGTTAATACCGGACCCAAGTAAGAAGGGCATATCCCAGTTTATGAATAAATAAATATCTACATTTAGCTGTAACTGCACGAGCCACACAATAGACTATATTGTGTATGTTATGACAAGCTCGGTTTATTGTTTACTGTGTTATTGTTTAAGCTACATAGGATAGTTCTTAAATATCTCTTACGTACGGTTTCTATCGCAACTATATAGTGTGATTTGTGATCCCAGCTATTTCTTTATTGGTATAAAATGTTTTACAATTTTAGCTGACTTGATATTTAGGTAACAGGTTATCTTCCACTACTGGCAGTGCCCTTAGCAAAGAGTTTGCTGGACTGCTAAGAAGGGCTCCGAATGATAATGTTTGGAATTGAATTAAACTTGTACATAATTTGTAAATTTAGTTATTTTATGTACCTAATTATTACAAAGTCATGTTTACTTATCTATTGTTTCTTTTTCTTTCTCTCAAATATTGGGGGTAAGTGGGTAGGCACAAGGGTAGATTTGAAAAAGATTAGTGCTGCAATTTTACTAACTGTTACACACATACCCAACTTACAATTTAATCTTGAGCCACACAATAGAGCCCTATCTACTTGTCATCTCATAAACAACCTAATTTAATCAAAGGTCCCTGTACACATGGATAAGATATGGCAGATAATCTCCTGGAATGTTAGAGGACTTCAGAGAACAGAAATAAAAGGAATCTTCTAATGCACCTGTTGGTGAAAGCAGAAGCATATATCTGTGTTATTTAGGAATCACAGATGCTAGTTGAAGAATGGACAAGGGAAAAGAACAGGAAATGGATAAAGACATTATATCAGCAGGAAATAGCTCTAACACCAAAGGGGTAGCAATTATTATTAAAAATTCATTTAATCCTTCCATCCTATACAAGGGTTCAGATCAGGAGGGTATATGATGTTATTTCACATGTATATCCCCACTGCTTACTAAACCAATATTGTTCCTAAACTTATATGGTCCATGCTCAGGACAACAGGAATTTATTTTGAAAATCTATAATATCTTATTTAACTTCCCTAACTATTTTTTTATTCTGGGGGGGGTGGAATGCAGTTATTGACCCTAATATTGACCGTTCAAGTAAATCTAAATCATATAACACACAAGCTTCTCTTACCTTAATGGAGTTAACTTCTGATTTTGGACTTGTTGACCCTATATCTTTTGATAAGGACACTAGGAACAATAATAACTACATGTATTTCTCTAGATGCCATAATTCTTGGTCACACATAGATTTTCTTCTAATATCAGACTTACTAATTGGCAAATAAATTATCTAGCCGAACCCAGATTTTTCTCGGACCATTCAAAGATTGCCTTAAGAATAAACTTTGCACATAACACATCCTTATTAAATAAAGGTTTCAACTGGTTGTGAAGGCTGCCAGCCTAGCCAGATAGAATTTTGCAGATAATTCTGTCATTTGTAAATATGAATGTAAACTACAGGCTTGTTGTCTTAAATGTAAAGAAATACTGTTACACGTGGAAATGGAAATAAATGTGACAACAGTGCACTCTACTGCCCAAAGTAAAGCATGTGGTGACCCTTTGATGTAGACAGTAGTGCCAAAGGGTCTAGATGAAGGAATTCTTGCTATTGCTTTAACAGAGTTAAATTGCTAGATTTAAACATGCAAATGTATTTGTATTGTTCTGTTTCCTAACCAGATGCAAGATAACAAAAGGAGATGTTAAGAATGTAAATGCAGTTTCTGTTAGCCTATGAACCCAGGGAAGTGTGAAGAATGATGTAATGTGTAGCCTGGGAACCCCAGGAAAGTGTGAAGAATGATGTAATGTGAATCAGAACTGCAATTTCAATTTAAACAGAGAGAACCAGAGAGGATTAAGCATTTTTGTCTTGACCATCCAACTCATCAGTACTCTGCCTGTTTTCTTATGTAAGTTATCTTAGACTTGTGTTTTCTTTTAGAAATAGCTAAGAACTAGAAAGATTAGACTAACCCCAGGATTCATGAAGCTCGGTGTAAGGAAGGCATTAGCCTTGCGCCGACTGTGTGGCGCAGAGATGGCGCAGCAGCACCACATGCATATTAATGAAGGCGCACTGCTGCAACATCCACATGCATAGGAAATGTGCGTGAGTGCAGGGGGCATGTCTAAGCACTGCACGGAGGCATGAACATGTCGGCTGCAGACGCGCAACCTAAAATGCTGACTAGTACAGCCTGCCACTAATAATAATCACTCCTGTCAGTATCTGTGGATACTGAAATGTATGCAAAGCATACAAGATAGTTTCACGAACACCCAAAATAAAAAGTAAACACAAAGGCACGTAGCTGAATATTGAGCCCCTGTCCCTTGAACAAATGACATTTAAAACCCTGTGCCCGTATTCCATTGTAATGTTGATTGTTATACCAAGTGGAAGCAAAATGCAGCGTGTTTGCACACTGCTGCCCTTTGCTAAGCCTAGCCCAATGGTTAGGGTTACCACTTGTCCCACTTTGTGAGGGACAGTCTCTCTCTGGGCAGTTGTGTCCTTACCAAAAATATTAAAAATGGCAAATGTCCTGTGATTGTAGGACATAATTATGTCCCATATTTTATGTAATAGTTCCATAAAAAAGTTATTTCTGTATCTTAAATACCTAAATGTTACAAGAAACAGAATAAGCAACTAAACTGCTACAAGAATAAGCTTTCACTTAGGCATAAAAGTAAAGTACTATCCTTTGTACTGACTGTATGTCGGCCTGTAAAAATCTGATGTGTGTCCCGAAAATGTCCCACTTTGGCTATTTGAAAAGGTGGCAACCCTACCAATGGTCAGAGCATTCACTCAATATCTGCCCATTCGTGGTCCAAGTCATCCCTGTCTGGATGGACCAAAGATGAATGGGTATTACCCAGGTCTACCTGCTGCTGTATCTTTCGGCTTTTCCCGGTTAGGGGTCGCCACAGTGGAACTCCGGTCCGCTAATGATTGGTAGTTGATTTTTACGTGCCGAGTTACCAGCCCTGACACACAACCTTCAACGAAGGTACGCCCATTCATGCATGTCACCATGCAGAAGACACTCTAGCTGAGAATCAAACCGGACAGCATCTTACTGTGAGGTGACAACGCTACCGCAGCACCACCACGATAAGTATTTGCATGTACCAATGTGTGTGAAGTACAGCATGTGGAAGATCAAATATGCCAGGGTTGTCCTCACAACCATATTGGTACCAGAGATATGTAGAATACGCAATGTGTTCTGTTGTCTGTGCCATGGGCCATCAACCAGAGAAGGGATGGATGATGTGTGTGGAATATGGGGGTGGGATGATGGGTAATGTAATAATCCACTAAGGGGAGACTGGGTCGGATGTACAATTGGTGAACTGGAGGTGTACGAGGGAGCAGTGGGTGAATCAGAAAGGAAACCAAAGAGCATACATTCACTTCTGCAATACACCCTGACAGGCCATACTGCAGAACACAATCCCACAAACATATGAACATTAAAATGTGCAATACACATGTACAGAAACGTTACCGGCTCACACCCACATAATGGTCTGGCCTGAACTGAGCCATCCCACCCCAACACACCTGGATACATAATTGAATACCCATCATCCCCTCCACAGCATACCACCCCCCCCCCTTGCTGAACATTTACCAAAACCACCCATACTCTGGCTGTTAGCTTGGCACATAGTGCAGTCGCACCCTAAGCAGTCTCACGCTTGCAAATAACCAGAAGAATGGGGTCCGTCATTCAAAATATTTGGACATCCCTCATGGGATAAGTTGCTGTTCTCAAGATTAGACTTTGTGGCATAACACGATGTCCACCCCTGTTGACATCCAGGCACTAGGACTACCACTTGTCCCACTTTGCGAGGGACAGTCCCTCTTTGGGCAGTTGTGTCCTGCATAAAAATTGAAAAAATGGCAAATGTCTTCAGATGTTAGGACAAACATATTTACTATATATAATGTAATAGTTGCATAAAACAGTTACTCTGTTGCTGAAACACCTAAATGTTATAAGAAACAGAATAAGCAACTAAAATGCTACTAGAATAAGTATTTATGTAGGCAAAAAAGTGAAGTTCTGTCCTTTGTACTGGCTGTGGGTATGCTTTGCCTTGCAAAATCTGACTTTGTACAAAAAATGTCCCACTTTGGGCATTTGAAAAGGTGGCAACCCTAGCAGGCACAAGTCAGATTAGCAGTACCTGACCACAACCCTGCTCAGCCTCCACCCGGTCCTGCAGAACCTATGACCCGGGATTAAACACCTGACCATGATGCACATCTCCCCACGTACATTATCAGGAATAAATACCTTTCACATGTTCCCAAGAAGCTTCTCCATAGCCATCTTCCAAATAGTACACATCCACAAATTGTATATCCCATGCAGGTTCCACGTCGTAATGATGCACACAACCCCTGTATACAAACTTTACAGGTACCTCCTGTATGCGGTTGTTCATATACATGGTCATGTATAACTCCAGATATGTAGTCATATATCTATAAATGTACATACTTATATTCGCATATCTACACATCACAAATACATGCATATAAGTAGTTGTCAAGTATGTGTCCTATTCATAAATATGTATACTTGTAAATGTAGGCATATGCCTCTCAGAAACATATGAACAGTAACATGTACTATACATATGTACACCAACCGATTGGCACATATGTTGTCAGTACTGTGGAATGCCTGTAGTAAAGTCATATATCCTAATTATCATCCATACAGAATGTATCATGGATAGTTTATTGGTAAACCAGTGACTATGGTGTTCCTGTTCCCAGGTCCAAGCCATACAAGGGCTGCTAATTTTATATGATGCCCACAATAATGGCAGTCAGAAATAGGGTGATTATGGTGCCTTAAAGCAGACGTAAGCAGGCATGAGCGACAGTAACTGGCAGTCATTCAACAGTATGTGAAATGTAAACAAGCATGTAGGTGTAGATGCATGTGAATGTACAGACAGATTTATATAGATAGATACATATATATATATATATATATATATATATATATATATATATATATATATATATCCATGAAGAATGAACATGGACACAATAAAGCAGTCATAATGAATGTGAAAGGAAACAGCAGCAGAACCCCCCGTAGTATTTAGTGCTGTCATATTAAGCCACCCAGAGGTGAGTAAACCTCCTGCATCCCCAACCACAGGTAGGATGCTAAAAGTGGAACTAACTGTGTGCACGTGCTAAGTCTGACTTTCAAACAGGTACAGGGCAGTCCAAGACACTATTTGGATGAGCGAAGACCAATTGAACACCCTGACCATTATATGAACGTATGTCCCAGGACTATAAGCTTGGGACGTCTGAATATACTTGAAATGAGCCAACATACGGGATGTGTCTAGAGCAGTAGGGCGTGGCACATGTGTAGTGGTGTGGTTTATTTCAGACCAGAGAATGGATGACTGCTGTGTTAGTGTTGTTTTGTGGTGCTTGTTCTGGTAACTATGTACCATGGGTATACATGCAAATGAAGCAGCACAGCAAGAGTGTAGTGGTTAGAGCATCCGCCTATCAAGCAGACGCTGCCGGTTCGACTGCAGCACACACCATTTATGACGCATAATCTGTATACGAGCATATCTTGCTAATTTTATGCTGTATAATGATATAATACCACTGAAATGTGAACTGGAGTGATGTATCACAGTAAGAATGCAGAAGGTGTTTGCATGATGGGAAACGGCGGTTAAACAGAAAACCGCTGCTGTAAAGTGTTGTACTCACCCTTTGTCTAATGGCCCTTGTTCCGCTAAGCAACACAATAAACCGCCTCGGCCAGGCTCGATACCAGGACCCTACACATTATCATCAATGTGATTTACCAGTAAGCCATGGCAGTTATACCTAACTCTGATGTTATCACAAACATAGCAGACAGCACAGTCATTCAATAGTATGATCAAAGTAATTAATCATGTAGATGTATATACATGCATACGTACACATATATCTACAGAATGAACATGGGCACAAGAAAGCATTAATAATGAATGCGAAGGAAAACAGCAGTGGAACACCCGTATTATCTAGTGATTGACATATCAAGCTGGCCAGAGGCAGCAAACCTCCTGCGTCTCTAACCACAGGTAGGATGCTAACAGTGGAACTAAGTCTGTCCATGTGGTAAGTCTGACTTTCAAACAGGTACAGGGCAGTCCTGGTCCCCAGTCGGACAAGCCTAAAACCAGATGACCATATGAACACCCTGACCATCATATGAACGGATGTGCCAGGACTATAGGCTTGTGAAGTCGAAATATACTTGGAGTGAGTCAACATGCGGGACGAGCCCAGAGCAGTAGGGAATGGTGAATGTGTAATGGTGCAGTTTTCCTAACTGGAGAATGGATGCCTGCTGTGTTAGTGATGTGTTGAGGCATGTGTATGGATAACTATGAACTATGGGTATACATATAAATGAAGCAGCATACCAATAGTGTAGTGGTTAGAGCATCCGCTTAATGAACAGGCATTCACGGTTCAAGTTCAACTATAGCACATATCATTTTCCATGTGGAATGAATGTCGTCCTGCTGTAAAACCAACATAATAAAATGTAAAAGTGAGCTTGAGTATCGCATGGGATTTTTAACCAGATCATTTTAATCAAAGTGGTACTGTCATAATGAATAATGCACAAGTAAGCACAAATAAGCGGCAGTAAACCTATATAACAAACAGTAAGCATATGTGACTGCGCTTGCGTGGGTGTAAGCAGCGCCCAGCCTAGGAAATGTATATGAGTATGTACAGATGTAATATATACATATATATATATATATATATATATATATATATATATATATATATATATATCTACATGTATATATATATATATATATATATATATATATATATATATCTACATATATATATATATATATATATATATATATATATACACACATATATATATATATATATATATATGACGAATGAACATCGTAACAATAAAGCATAGACAAGGGATGAGAAGGGAATCAACAGCAACTATAGGATCATAGAGTGCTGTCAGCGTATGTCATATCACGCTGGCCAGGAGTGAGCAAATCACCGCTACTCACACCACAGGCAGGATATTACCAATGAGAGTAACATAGTTGAATTGCTAAGTCCACTTTACACACAGACGAAGGGTAGTCCCTGCTGGGACTACCCAAAAATTATTTAGAGCATTTAGCCCTCCTACCATTATACAAGCAAGGGCTGGTATGTTCAAAGACTAAATGGTGGGAGAGCCTGAGAATACACAAGGCAGAACAACATATGTGTAGGGCCCCTAATGCTCTGGAGAGGGCAATGTTTGGAGGTGTGTCATGGCTGCGATAACAAGTGGATAATGGAAGTTACTCTGTTAAGTTGAACACGGGTGGGGTGGGGGAACTATGGGTATGAAATTATGGATTCAGGCATGTCAGGTTTGGATGGCCCAGTTCTAATTGGACCGCCCCGTGGAGGTCAGTGAGTTCGTAATAGGTATATATACATACACACATGCAGACATCAATATGTAGAAGTACATTTTCTGTAACACATGCATTCCATTTGTAGACATAAATAATAGGAATGTGCACATACAAACAATGACAGTAGATGGAATAATAGGCTGTGCAGAAGAGGGATGGAACGAAACTGCTACAACGCAGAGGCATGTCCAGTGTCCAAAGTCAGTACTGTGCTGACGATAATCTAATGTGAGGGCTTCCCCACAAATGGAATCATTCCTGTGATCTGCCCACTACGGCAACACCAAGTACTAAACCAGTCTAATTGTAAAAGAAATATGCTGAACATGTATAAATTTGGCTCCCATGTGTAACGTGTGCGATACTGCATAGTCATACATATTAATGAATCGTAGCATCATGTTAATGGGAGTAAGGATATAATAAAGTATATAGTCTAATCTTGCCATAAACACTTGCGTGTTCCATGTGGGGCAGCCCAGTAATTGCAAATAGTATTCCTTTGGTCGCGCACGTCACCAGTGTTTGTGAACTAAACGTATGGGAGGTCTGAGGATACGTGGAGTAAGTAAACCGATGGGATGGCTCTGTAGGAGTAGGGTATGGCCAGTGTGTAGTGGTGTTGATACACCGCAAATCCAACAGGAGAATGGATGACAGCAGTGTTAGGGAGGTGTTGGGGTGTGTTTGGGGAACCATATGTGTATATATGCATATGGAGCAGCACAGCAATAGTGCATTCGTTAGAGCAACCCCCTAATGAACAGACATTCTCATACAGAATCACACTGTATCACATCCCAATTACCATTGGTAATCCGTATGTGAACATATTGCGACATCTGTCCACTATATAATGTGCCAAATACCGATTACAAGATAACTGGAGTGAAGTGTCAGTGTCATAATGAATAAGACACTAGTATGCAGATGAAGCATATATAAACACCATTACGCATGCGTAAGTGTGTATGCGCGGGGTATGTATAGGTTTACAGACACACACACACATATATATATATATATATATGTATATATATATATATATATATATATATATATATATGTGTGTGTGTGTGTGCGTAGATATACAGAGATATACAGCTATGATAGGAAACAGCACACAGGAATGACATATGTTCACAGGCTATGCCAATGGAAGTGAGGAGCCCAGGCAAGAAACATGACACACGCAGCATGCCCTTCCACCCCCCACAGCCGGACACGGGAAATATACACGCAATCAATGTAAAGTGTCCACTGCTCCCCAGACCACAGGCAGGATACAACCGGGGGGTACACAGTGCACCCGTGGATTCTAATCATGGAACACATACTAGAGCGACCCTTGCGGGACACCCCAAAAATTTGCCAAACCATACGAATGTGATAGATCATCTGTTTTGTCCACGATGTATACAGACTCGGAATACTAGGGTGGGTAACCGTGATGACCCATGGGCCGGGACAATTTTATGAAATGGGTCCCCTGAAATGGCGAGTGGACAGCATGTAGTGGTGTGTCCAGAACCGACCAGGTCCCAGAGTAAGGATGGGTGCTGTCGAGGAGGCGAGGGTGGGGGAACTATGGGTAGCTACTTATGGGTCTAGGTGTGCAGGTGTTGGCTGATGTTGGCCAATATGGACAGCCCTACGGATGCAAGCGAATGTGTTCATTGGGCAGAGGCATCGCCCAACGAGCAGCCACACCCACTGCGAGACCCACTAAAGCAAAGTGTAATCTATATGGCAAGGAACAGAATAACCAGATGTAGATGTATATATGTAGAGCTATGTGTGTGTATATCTACCCATAGTGAGATAGAGATATGCCTCTCCTTTGCCATGGTACAAATGTATATATACAGCGAAAGAATACAGATACATACCCACATATGAATATATACATATGTAGACAACCATAGACCCATATGTCATTAGATTATATATATATATATATATATATATATATATATATATATATATATATATATACAGCAAGATATAAATATACATGTATGCAAACATATGCAGATATAGCTGTATATATTAATGTAAATATATATATATATATATATATATATATATATATATATATATATATATATATATATATATATATTACAGTAAATATACACATGTATATAGCTAGGATATGATGCAGCAGTTACAAGTAATATATGTCCACAGGCCGGGCATATGTTGGTGGGAGGTCCAATAAACAAACGTGTAACACGTAGCATCATCCCCCACCCCCTCAGCTAGGCCTGTGAGACATACAGACACACAATAAAGGTAAACACACCACTGCTTCCCAGACCACCGGCAAGATACTACCAGTGGGAGAGATCTGCAAGTTCTACACTTGAAACATAGACATCAATGTCCTTTGTGGGACACCAAAAATTAATGATCGGAGCCAGTCCCGGTAATGATTTCTTCAACCAGACTGTAGATGTACACGGACCAGTAGGTTGTGCAAGCCTGATAACACATGGGTTGACACAATGTACGACATGTGTCCCGACACAGGGAGAGTGGGCAGTGTGTAGTGGTGTGTTTATACCCCACCTGCGCCCACAGTAAGGATGAGTGCTGTAGAGGAGTGGCAGGTAGGGGGACTATGGGTATGCGATTATGGGCCTAGGCATGCAGGTGTTGGCTGGCAGAGCCATATTAGGACCGCCCAGTGGATGTAAATAATATTCCGATGTGAGCATAGCAGACGCCCATACCTCTCAAACCCTAAGAGCACATCCACTGGGTAGTTTGTAAACCATTGGGGGAACACATAGGGATCATATCATTGAACTGTCCCTGATTGCGACTCAAAATCTAACTCTGTCCCACTTAAATCCTCCTAGAACTAGTAATATTAGGAGGAAAGGTGGTGGAATACACGTAATGAATAACAACAATATTTATGAACCTCCGATGAACGAAAAAGAAACAAAAAACTCACTGGTTGGATTCAAGACGCTCTCCACAAGATGCTGGAATATTTTTCCTTTTATTTACTGATAGACTTGAAGTGCGTTCAGTATCATGCACTTTTCAGCAAGTGAATACTCAACTTCTTCAGAATGCAAAACAGTGGAGCCTTCCAAAAGGCTGCCTTTAATACATCAAGGAGGTAAGCCATGACTTAACAACTAGGCTGACTTAATGATTATAGACTTGGTAAAGCATATCCAAAACCACCTGTGTATACCAACAGTAAGGCCTTAATCACGGGGGACCCAGGGGCAAATGTAGATGTCGCTGGTGTTCTGGAGGGAGAACAAAGGAATCAAAATGGGGACCAATGGGATGAAGACATGGAGCTCAACAGTCAAGATACTAGAGCTGAGACCAGGAGAAGTGAAAGGATAGCGAACCAAAATCAAAATAAAAATAATAATAAAAACAAAAACAACAACATAGGTACTAATAACAACAATGGGGCCAACATGAACAGTAACAACCAGGGTGAAAATTTTCGACCAGGAGCCTCCCACATTCGTGGGCAGAACAACAACAAAAGGAGGGGGGCCAGGAGGAAGAGGTGGTAACTCCAACACAAAATGAGGACCCCCCGGAACTTTTTGACCAGGGCTGTAGGATACTATTGAATAAGAGTGGTGACTTTAAGGTGTTCAATTACACCCACTACAATATTAGTAGTGAGACGGTCGATCTTTTATCCAGAGGACATACTTTTGTACCTTCCTGCCACTTTGACCTGGCTAGTACTTTAATAGACTTGAAACTGTTCACGAGGAAACTCAACTTGCTACACCTTATGGGCAACGATTTAAACAGGAAGTCTCAATTTTATGTATCCAGCGTCTTTAACCCTCCATTACACCCCACGCTGGTAATCTTTGAGAGAGCAATGGAACTAGATTTGAGGAACTTGAAGAGACAAAATCCAAAACATGGTCACATTAACCACAACATATCAACGGAAGAAAGAACTGAATTACAGTTCCTTAGGGAGGCCCCTGTCTGCTTAATGAAGCCGGACAAGGGGGGTGGCATTACCATCATGACTAGTGAAGACTACAGTGCAAGAATGTACCAAATTCTTAATGGTGAAGCTTATTCGAAATCATCCATCAGTGAGATGAATACAGCACATAACAGAATTAAAAGCTTCATAGAAGAGTTATACATTGAAGCACGTATTGATAGAGAAACATACAGTTACATGCAACAAATTACACCTAGAACACCTTTATTGTTTGGAATCCCCAAAATCCATAAGAACATTAACGATCCACCAATGAGACCCTTGGTGGACGGAGACAGTATCACATATACCTGTGCCAAGGTTTTGGATAGTATTTTACAGAAATATGTGGTAATGGAAAAGCAAATCACTAAAGACTCCTGGTCTTTTTTAAGTTCTATTAATTCTTTGGGGTTCCACCCTAATTGCTTCTTTGTAACTATCGACGTGAAAGACCTTTACTCTTCTATTCCCCACAATATAGCATTAGATTGGGTACCAGCTATGTTAAGGTCACTGGGAGCAACTAGTGAAGAAAGTCAATTGGTAGGAGAGTTAATTGATGTGGTCCTGTCATACAATTTTATCAAATTTGAGAAGGAATTATACCATCAAAAATTGGGATAGCCATGGGTTCCCCATGTGGGGGAGCATAGCTAATTTAGTCATGGCATCTTGGGAGAGATCCTATTTACTAAATGAAGGAGACCACAATTCAAAGCTCCTCTTCTACACTCGATTCCTAGACGATATGTTTGTGATGTTTGATGGAACAAACACTGAGATCAAGAGTTCATTAGGTACCTCAATAATTCTATGGACTTCCTTTCCTTCACATTTCACTTCAATAAGGATAGAATAGACTATTTAGATGTCGACCTTAGGAAAGATTATAATAAGAAAACCTGGGTATCTAAGATACATCGAAGGCGACATACTCTAATTCCTTCCTCCATTTTTCTAGCTGCCACCCTAAACATCAAAAGAAATCTGTTGTAAAAGGTCAGTTAGTAAGGGCAGCTAGAATGATAACATATGATGAGGAATTTGTTAGTGAATGTGAAACCTTATTTCAGTTCTTTTCGAGGAGGGGTTACCCTCATGACTTCCTCACTGAGATTTTCGAGGAAGTTAAAACAAAAAGAACCTTGAAGGTATATGTACCACTGTTAAATGAGAGGTGTTCGACCCAGAGTGTAACAGTGGTTAATGAAGGGAGAGAAAGGAATGAGGTGAACTACATGGCTAGTTTCACTTGCACATTCAACCTAGATTCCAACGCTATCTTTAATATCATTCTAAAAATTGGGACTTCCTGGCTAATGATGACGAATTGAGACACAAACTCCCAACTAAACCAAAGATAGTATACAAAGGCAGCAACTTGAAAGAACTCCTCGAGAGTAGTAAACAGGGATTTTCAACTAGGAAAGGTATGACTAAATGTAATATGTGCAAGTACTGTAAGTTTATTGATGAAGGCTGTAATTTTGAAATAGGTGAGTGGAAGTTTAAAACAAACTATAAACTCAATTGCAACAGTAAACAGGTAGTGTACTTAGCCAAGTGTTGTCACTGCCCAGTCTTCTATATAGGGAAGACGGACAGAAGGTTAAACGAGAGGATCTACGAACACCTATACAGCATTAGGTGTAATAAACTGTCCAACGCTTTGGCAAGGCACGTTAACGAACATCCAGGACACGAGTTTAAATTTAGGGCCATTGACCAACAGGTCAGTGATGGAAGGGTGGTCATGACTCACTTAAACTCGAAAGGAAAGAGCTCCTTTGGCAATTGAGGGTTAATTCTAATCAGAGACCTGGCATAAATGAAATGTGCTCAATTCAGTGTATACTGAGGTTAAAGAACTTAGAGAGGTAGTAAACTCACGACCCACCCCTTGTCAAGCCTATTAATAGGTGGATGCTTTATATACATTTAGGCACTTACAAGACTAAATATCAGCACATATTACAACTTGTACATTTTGTACTGGATGCATAATTACGTGCAAACTAAGTAGGAAGTAGACCTATTTGCAGCAAGACACATTAATTCTTCTTTTTAAGTTTATTTTTATTTTCATTTTTAGTTGCATGGTACTTCCTATTATTATTATTGTGTGTTTTAACTTCTTAAAGTTGTTTCAAAAAAACCCTGCAATTTTTAGAACTCTCTAAAGTTGCTTAACCTCCAAACAGTAGAGATTTGTTAAAAAGGGGGGATGGTTTTGTACATAGGGGATGATTTGTATTAACTTTGCACATTAATACTGAAAAAGCAACAAACACAGTTTACACCTTCACATCAGTGTTGTTACTTATACTGTGATGGATTTTAACTTCTAAATATTTTATTGTTATTATATAGAATCAAGCATGTTTTATATTGACTAGCCCTGGTGGTTGTTTTAGTCTTTACATACTGTTTTTATAGGTTGCAGTTTACTATGCTTGTTTTAACTAGTGAAACAGCCCTTTTAAATGTTCTAATTAGTGTTAATTGATTGATGTATTAAAGGCAGCCTTTTGGAAGGCTCCACTGTTTTGCATTCTGAAGAAGTTGAGTATTCACTTGCTGAAAAGTGCATGATACTGAACGCACTTCAAGTCTATCAGTAAATAAAAGGAAAAATATTCCAGCATCTTGTGGAGAGCGTCTTGAATCCAACCAGTGAACAATATTTATGAGTCATAAACAGCATGTACCCCAGACAATGTGTATGAATACATATGCTCTGGGTCTGTCAATGTGTCAGTTTAAAAACACAAAGGCGAAGAAGCAGGAACAGTCACAGGGAACAAACAATGCCAAGTTTAATTAGCGCTTTCAGAAAGAATAATATCTTTCCTTCTTCAGACAAAGTACTTTCATGAAAACCAAATACATATAAACTTTTCAAATGCTCAATTACTTAATTGGCTTAATTGCCGCTATCATTTAAAGCAACAAAGCTCTATTAAAACACCCTCAACAGTAAGTAGTAATGACAGCACTATAAACATCAAACTGCCATTCTCATATAACTAAAACTCACTTTAAGACCCATGTTGGACTCTCGCTCACATCTTTGTCATGTTTACACTAAAAATTACTGTATAAAACCATAACAAAATATAAAAAATAATAATAATAGTAATCAAAATTAAAATTAAAAAATTATCTTATCAAAGCCAAATGCTTGAGAACACAAGTAATAGACACATACTCATTAAGTCCAGGGAAAAAATAAGCGGCAGTTCTTATCTGCCAAAATAGTTCCTCCTTTTCTAACAGTACTTGCCAAGGACCTGCTCTAAAGTCATTATTAATATGTTTTAAGATAGTAAACTTGAAATTGTGATCTGGATATTTTAAAATATGGCGTGCCAAGGCATTAGTGGGATCTTATTTATAAATAGCATAGTTGTGCTCGTATATGCGCTGCTTTAACTTTCTCTCAGTTTTCCCTATGTAGAAAGCAGCGCATTTTTCACAATTTGCAGAATAGACTACACATCTAGTCTCACAACTATACTTTCCCCTTATAGTATAGGTTTTATCCTTAATTGTAACTTTAGTTCCCACACTGACAAATCTGCATTGCCGACAAGCACCACATCTAGTCATACCTAAACTTTTACTATGACTATTATGGCGCTTTCCTTCTAAAAGTGATTTTAAGTTGATACCTCGCCTAAATGTTATCTTTGGTTTGAGCCCAAATCGATTAAATAAATCATTGTCCTCTAAAATAAGTGCTCAATTCTTGTAAAGGACATTCCTAATAAGTACATGGTCTAAATTGTAGATGCATAGGAAACTTGTTCTAAACTCAGATGTGCTTCCCATATTTCTAACGTTACTTTGATCCTGCAGATCAAACCCATGTTCGTCACCTATGTTTGATAAAATTGGTTTAAAATAACCAATCCTACATTTATAAGTGACTTCAGATGTTATATCAACAATCAAAGAGCTTGGGTAGCCTCTATTAATGAACATGGAACCCAGATTATCGCATTCTTTGATGAAGTCACTTTCATCGGATATCATCCTAGCTGCCCTTACCATCTGGCCCTTTACAACAGCTTTCTTCTGATGGTAAGGGTGACAGCTAGTATAATGCAAAAAAGCATTTGAATATGTGGGCTTCCTGTATATAACACTTTTATATCTAGAATTTACTGTGTCCTTGTATAATAAAATATCCAAGAAACTAATACTGTTGTCTTGAACATCATATGTAAAATCTAAAAATTCAGTTGTGTCAGAGATCTTAGAAATAAAAGATGGGACAAGGTGTGGTGGCCCTTTCCATATCAAAAACATGTCATCGTGGTACCTAGTGTACCAGGCAACATAGTCTTTAAAAAGGAGATCATTAAATAAAAGGGTCCTCTCCCAATGAGCCATTATGCAGTTGGCAAAGAAGAAATGTGTCAGTCTAATAGCACCAAATTTCTAAATGTGTCCCTGATGTTGTTATGCAGTGTCCCTGATTCAGTGTTCATTTTTCCACATTCGTATGAGAAGTCTGATAGTGACAGAAGGCGCATATTCCACTGACTACCTTAGAAAGATGATAGAATAATAGTATGTGGGTATTGCACTGGTAAAGCAATGTAGAGGCTAACCGAGTGTAAGAAGCTGTATTCAGAGGTTAGCATTGCTTAACACCACGCAAACCCACGCACAACCGCTCACAACTGCTTTAATGTGCTTTACTCCCTCTGTATCCAATGGCCTTGTTCTGCCCTGCAACAAAATAAACAGCCTCTGCAAGGCTCAGAACCAGGACCCTGCACACACAGGTAATGTGATTTACCAATGCACCATAGCAGATATACAGACAACGGACAGTACCACAAACACATCATACAGCACAGTCATTCAACAGTATAGGAATGTACCCTATCATGTAGATGTATATGTGAGTGTTTATCTCCAGCATATAGATACATACATATATAGAGATATATCAGGAACATATCATGTGGCAACAAAGCATCACAAATGAATGAAGCAGGAAACACCAGTGATGCCTGTATTATGTAGTGGTGTTGTCCTATGTAATCTCAAGACTCCCTCAGACAGACATGTGTCAGTCATACACGCAAACAGTTGTACATTGGCCGTATACATCACTCTGTGCATGTAATGTACATTAACACAACAGTACCTGTCCAATCATTATGTGTGAACAGTACTCTTGCAAAGTGCTGTGTGCAACATCATCATCATGATAAAGGTAAATGGGGTAACCATAGAGGGACCTGTAGTGTTGTGTGTACAATGGGGTCGTCTTCATCTCATGTACCTGGACCATTTAGGAGTGATGTGCATACCAGGATCATGCATCTGAGGGACAGGAGTGAGGGTAACAGGAGTATGTTGCGATGCATACTACAAGGGTTACATGTGTCCAGTGGGCACGTGTGTGAAATGGACAGCTATGTATAGGGCAGATGCTGTCCTAGGAGCATATTGGCCTTATATTTCTGTAGGGTGAGGGTCGAATGTGGTGGAAGGAGAGTAGGTATGGCTGTGGAGGATAGGTAGGGTAGGATCACAGACAAGACAGCATACAGGGTGACACATGTGGGGGGATACACCTCAGATGGGGATGGGTGTTTGGCATTCACAAGCCCATGGGAACAGTGGGACGGAGGTGCGCAGGCATGGGCAGCTGCCACTGCACCTAAACAGCTGCAAAGGAGGCAGTGCTGGGGGCTGTCCAGGAGGGGCAGCATCACCCTGTAAATGTGACACTCTGCCTTTGAGCTTGCATATCTGGCTTCGGAACTCCTTAGTGTACCCCCAACGCAACACATCCAGGACCGCACGACAGCAGACATGTTCCTGTCTGGTCCTGCTCCCAGGGGGGACATGCCCCATCCTCAGTGGTGGTAGCACCAGAAGGTGGTGCAGAGCCAACAGAGGTTGATGTCCAAGGCTGGGCCCCAGATGTGCTGGTACACAGTGCCATGGTCAGCTGAAGTGGGACAGGAGGTTCTGCCAGGACATCCCAACCCATACAACCTATGGTGTTGCAGTTTAAACCCACCTATGGCTTAGTGATAGACAACGGCATTCAGGATTACCTACAACAGTATGCATAGATATCACCATCAACCCAGCACAACAGATGGTATACATTTGCAGAGGGAGCACAACACATGCATACATACTGCATGACATCTGTACAATGTGTAGTAGATGTGTGACTGCAACTATGAACAGTTGCCCATTATTGGCTTGTCACTGGGAACTCCAGACAGTATTTGTCATACCACTGTTTCATGTGACATATGTCCAGTCAGGGATGTGATTGCAGTAACTCATCACTGTCACCATGTACTGGCTGCAATCCTCACACTATGCCCCTGCTGTGCACAGATGTGTGTTCAGTGTGTAACACAAGAAACAAATGGTTCCACACACTGACCAGTTCACAGATGGCCCTACAGATGGGGGTCCCTCTTGAACAGAGTACTGTCATGTCTGTATTAAAACATGCAGAATAGCCATTACCACACACAACATGTTAAACAGGCAGTAGTCTCAATGCAGCATAGCTAAACGTACATGCTGTAGTCATGTGTGGCACATCACCCTCCTGTCTTTAGGCTATTTCCCACTGTGTTTGATGTTTGAGGTACATCCAGATATCTGTGATGCCATTTCAGAACACCACATCCAGGTACCACCACAGCGACTGTCATTGCCAAATACCAACATGTTTTTCCTAGATAGTGTACTGTGTTTATCATGCAAATGGCTATGGGAACACCATTACAGCTGTTCCATATGCAATCAGCTAGAGAAGGACTGCAATAGGTTCAGAGGCCATCACCTGACCATGTCCATCACTTACAATACACATGCTGCTGCTGAGCAGGTGTACACCTCCACATCCACCTGAGAGTGTGTGGGTGGGACAGCAAAGTACACCAGAGAAGAGCTTGGAGACTAAACCCTAAGCACCGTCTGCCACATGCCTAACAGTACAGGGTTCAAACCCCTGACTGACTAGTAATTACTATTACATATGCATGAAGTTACTACATGTGCCACAAAGCCGACATGTTGCTGTGCTGTAAGAACATGTATGTGTGCAGGTGATAGACATCTGCATCAGAGATATAGTAGACATACATTAGGTGTAGCACACATGGCTGTCCACATGAACGGATGCCACTGTCACCACAACCACACTCTCTAATGGACTCGCATTGACAGTCTTTGCCAGGTCCACAAATACACAAGCTAACTACTTAGTTTACCACACTGCAGTAATGCACAGAACTACATGCACCACTAGGGATATCTAGAGGTTCTATGGGCTAGGGCATGTGAAAGTGTTTGACATCTGTTGGTATGCCAATGAGGTAATACTGGGAGTGACTGTGGTTGGGAGCATCATAACCCACATGCAGACACAAGGTGCCAGTACTGACATGCATGTATGCATTGCTTCTTGGGTGTGTAGTGGTTGGCTGTGCAAGATGGCTGTACAAGGCTGGGTGAGGGGTAATCCTTGGCATCGCATCCCCCGACAATGGTGTGCAGTGTGGTACGGGGGTGTAATGTCTGCAATGTCCCATGCAGATGGGTACTGCATGATCTGCCCTGACATCCCGGTTACTAATGTGTATGGCCATAGCTTTGCAATGCATGCCATGTCTGTGTTTGATAGTCCTTCACATGGACATTGCCTGGGATGTGCATGTCCCACAATACTGTACAGTGACATGTACAGGTGTACCTGGTTTGGCAGGCACATGTTGCGTACACAGACTGTTATCCCCGATATGCTAATACTGACCTGGTGTGGTGAAACCTGCTTATACTGAGCAGGTTGACCCTGCACCTGCATTGATAGTATGATACAGGTATTATCTGGTGTCAGTGGCATTGGTCTATACAGGGCACATGTGTACGGCATTGTATGGCCTCTGTGGATCACATTTGATGGCACCACATATGTTGCAGGCATCCAGTGGGGAACATAGTGAAGGCACAATGTATGCAAACATGTGCCTATTGTACTGCTGTACAGGGTGCCATGTCCTCTGCAGCCCACTGCATTCACACCATGCCTACTATCTGTCATAAATGTGCATAGTGCTAGCAACATAGCGGGATACCCTAGGCAGGTGTGTTTGTGTATGGCACATGGGTGCAGGACATATACCGAGTACTAGTAGGGTTGCATACTTTGTTCAACAGGCCTTTTGCCAGATGTAGAGGTATGGCTTGCCAACACAGTCCCGTGGCTGACTGACAGCTGTACTCCTTGTGAGGTGGCCAATGTGTCATAAGAGAGACACCATATAGGAAAACTACAACATCCGCTCCCCAACATGCCCAGTGGTTAGACACTCACAGCCACCTCTGCACAGGCTCTGACAGCCAAACACACACACTTGCCATGTCCTGTATACGAACCCCTACCTACCTGCAGCAATATACTTTGAGGGCATGTGCTACAGCAAATACTGGGTTACAGCACTCCTACAGGTGTATTCCTAGGTGGGTGACACCAACAGGATTGACAAAGGTGGTCATGTGATTTGTACAGAGAGTGCATACTCTACAAAGCACTGTACTTGTCTTACGCAGGCAGACACCTACACACCCAGTTGGCAAGTCTGGGATTAAAACACTGACCTAACTACTTTATCACACTACAGCATTACACAGTTACAGAACACAATACTGAAATTACTGGGTCACAGCACTCCCAGAGGCATATTTCTAGGTGGGTGACATCATCAGCCTTGCCAAAGTGGGTATAGGAATTGTATGGAGTGTGAGCAGTCTAAAAGCATTATTCTGTCCTCAGGCAGACAGTGACACACACACACACACACACACACACACACCAGTGTTGGGAACAGAACACCTGCCTATCTACAGAGCACTATTACAATACTACATAGCTATGAGTCGCGCCACAGAGAGTACACATTTCAAGGTTGTCATTATGACCTTCTAGGAATGCGGACATCAACAGGGATGCTGACAGTTAAGATGTACATACCTGTGAACCTGTGTGTTTAAAGTAGGAATCCATCCTGAACTGGAGTATGCCCATCTGTGGAATGGATGACTACTATCACTATACAGGGTTACAATGGCCATGCCCATACACATAGAGACACATAACCGACACAAGGTGTCACTGGGCATGCTCACACACTTAGTAGCACAGGGCTGTTCGGAATGCACTATGTGACCATCTACACAAGGTTATACTGGGCATGCTCATACACTTAGTAGCACAGGGCTGTTTGGGATGCACTCTGGTTCTAAACACAGAAGGCAACAGTGGCCATGCTATTACAGTTAGACATAAAGAACACATAGTAATGGACACCGGTGTTAGTAGTTGTCATTGTTAGCAGGAATGCTGCACTACATATATCTGACACTGGTCTTATACACAATGTCTGCTGCTGTCCATCACCTTAGATGTACCATTCTATACCAAGCACAATACTACCACTCGCAGTGATGTCTTGCTAGGAGTGGCAACTGCTTGACTAACACAATGAGCCAATATCCTGCTGTAATTACGAGGTTGTCCAGTGTTTGTCATTCTGGAATGACATGACTGAAAGTAGACAGGCCTTTGTCACATATCACATGCATCCATGATTCAAGGGAGTGGGGATAATATCTAGGTCACATTCCCCCATACAGTGCCATTCCAAGGCAAATGTCTTAAACACAGGATAACACCCTGACACCAAGAGGACAACTGCATTGTATGCTTATGCTAACCAGTGCTAGATGTGTAACATTCATAATCACAGCTGCTCACTGTAGATCCAACAATGGGGAATACTGACATCTGTGCAGTGAGGAACACCTGGCTGAAGACTCTGTAGTGCACAATAGCACTACCACCATATACCTCAGAACCAGACATGTGGGCCATAACACTGGTACGTACCGCTCCAGGTGGTGGTGTCCCCACATACATAAAGGCCACTCACATGTACTGACCAGTACTCCCACAAAAGGCATCACAGATGAGTCAGGTACAGAACACAGTGTCAAAAGCTGCATTCTAGGATGTAACCCTCAGACACCACCATGCCCTCAGACCACCAACACACATCCATACATGTGGTAGGACATATAATAGTACAACACCATGTGACCCTTGACCAGTGGACTGTACCTAGCTCTACATCAACTGTTCAGAGTACCCATGTACTGACACAGTTGCATCATGTGTTATGCAATGCAATTATACCACTGTTTGTAACCAGGTCAGATGTACACATACCAGGGGCCCTTGGTTATTTACAGCATTAACAGATGACTGTTGCTGTACACCAGTAAACACCCTCATGTTTGGATATGACATACATGTACCTGCTCTGGATATGTACATGCCACACACATATAACATATATATAAATAGCATAGCTGTTGTTGTCCTTTGTGCAGACAGGTGGCTACAGCCATTACACACATGCACATGGAATGTAGGTCCATGGCTGCTGAATGCTAACAGTACATAAGGTGTGATATCAGTGTTGACAGAGGTAACATTCCCTCTGTAATGGTCACTCATTACACCTATCATATCATACAACAGTCCATGTGTCATGTATGTCATTACACATGTCCACCAATTGCAATGCCTACAAACATGCCCAAATTACAGGAATGTAGGACCTACACATATGTACATGTAGTGGTGTGCATTCAGATACCATGTGTGTGCAGTTACTGATGTAAGCAGGTGATGTGTGTCTTAGTACATCATGCAGTTGCAATGCATACTCAACATTGCCAACTGTATATGGTGATATGCTGAAAGTACGGAAAGATGTACCTCATGTATGGACAGATGCGTGGGCATAACTAAGTGGTGGGGCATCTTTGCAGATGGATGTTTGCTGAGTACAGCTCACAGGTGTGTCACAAGCAGTCCTACAATAACCTCTGTAACCGCTAAGCTATGGTTTTGTTAATTGAAGGGGAACACACACAACATAGACAGTGGTCAGGGTGACACCGAAGGTAAATCACTTGATACCTGTAACAATTAAAACCTCCTGTGTGCATATATCAGCACAGTTGCCAAAAGAAGCATCAGTACACTTTGTAACGCATTCAATACTGCTGTAAGTCTGTCATACGTATCATGAGATAGGCAGGTGTTTGATTCACAGTACTGGCATGTGTAGTTGCGTGTGTGTCCATATATGTCACGTATGGTGGGGAATACATCTCAATTGTTACTCACTCTCCTGTACACTGTTGCAGACATCTGTACAGACTGCAATGTAGAAAGCAGGACATAGGCAGGGGTGTGTATCTCACACATTTGAGGTATCTGTATGTGCATGACATAGGTGTATTCAATAGTGAATGCCACTGTGTATATATGTGTGTGTGTGTGTGTGTGTGTGTGTGTGTGTGTGTGTGTGTGTGTGTGTGTGTATGTATGTATGTATGGCTGTCTGGTCCTTGGAGAGAGGATGTATGTTACCATAGTGAACTGATAAGACCCCCTCCCCCCATCCAGGCGATGCAATCTACTATCCATGTTGATGTCCTTGATCTTAGGCCATACTGACTACCTGTACATGTGTAATCTCTGTGGCACGTCATGTAAGTGCCCAGTACTGTAATGATGATTTGCACATAGGCAGGGGTCCTCACCTCAACACTAGCAACTGTGTGTGTGTGTTACTGTGTTGGTGAATCCATGAGTGTGTGGGTGTGTTACTGTGTCTCTGAATACATGTGTGTGAATACCTGAGTGTGTGGGTGCAGTTGTGTGTTCGCAACCTGTCATGGGGGCATGTATTACTGCTTCCCAATGAGGCATCATGCTTCCCACTGGCCTCTATCCTTGTCATCGGCTAGACTGCTCTCTTACTTCCCCACTCCATGTAACTGTACTTGTGATGTCACCCAGTATGGATGCCACGTCTGTAGCCAAAGTAGCTTAATACACAGCTATCATGCTCTTGGATCAGTAGACGTGTTTGGAACGTGGGACTTTCTAACTGTGATGTGGAAGCTACAAGGTGCATGCTGGTATTTTCATACATACCTGTGAGTAGTCCACATTTACATATGGGACACTAACTGCAAACACTGACATCCACCGGCACATGCAATTAGACCTGAAGGAGGAAGGAATAACATCAAGACCAACATGCAGTTACTGTTGTTACACAAGACACATACTGTTAACAGTACAAAATGCATTCTAAACCTGAACTACATGGCATGTCTGCTGCCTGTCAACAGTGCACAACAATTGTAATCTACACTTATCTTCCTAGTCTGTTCACCCTGTGCATCAGACCATATGAGCATGTCCCTGCACCGATGGTGTGGATGACAGGGATGCAGCACAGGCATCATCATATGCACAGGGTGATAATGTTTGCCAGAGGCCTAGGCTGCACCATTGGATGACATCATGTGTGTGGGTTAGGGCCTTTGATCTAATTGGGCATGTGTGGATGTGCATCTGATGATACCAGCTGCTGCGCTCTGTCTTGCAAGGGCACGTTGGCCAGAGGTCCTCCTAAGATCAGCACTGGCCACATGCCTGTGTGGGGCATCACCAGTCAGTTGGCTGACAACATGGTGTGCAGGCACACCTTCCATAGCCTCCACACTTTCCTGTTCCAAGCTACCACATGCCAACTGTCCTTCCTCTATGGCCACTGGTGATGGGGTATGTGTAGGCATGAGAACTGTGTGCGGGGCTGAGGGGGATATAGGTGGAATGGCAACCAATGGCACATATTCAGCCCCTGACAACCCTGACTGTGCCTCAGTCATATGTTCATCATCAGTGCCTAGAGTTTGTGGGAACAATAACATCAGATGGACCGCAGGAGGGGAATGCACTTACATCACCTGTGAGGGGCATACAAGAACTGTACATTACAATCTGTACAATAGACACATGCACACAGACACACGCTATGGCACACAACATGCATGTGATATGATAGAAGGCATGAAACATGCATGTGATACGGCAGATGGCGTGCAGCTCAGACAATAATAGTGGTAGTTATCATACATCCCTGGGTTGCAAACAACAGCATGCATGTGTCATAGCAGAAGGCATGTAAATTACACAATCATAGTAGTAGTTAGCATACATCCCTGTGTTACACCATGTAGACCAGCACAGGTTAACAGTACATCTGCCTGATATGTGGCATATCACCTTGACAATCACATATAGTATGACATGTGATCTGCTGACGTGTGCAATGCCATGCATACATGTTTAACACAATGGTGTCCTGTCAAATATACAGTGGGGTAATAGTGTCCCAATGCAGTGTTGTCTGTCTACCCTACAGATATACTCCACATTTAGCTGATGTGCATGGCCATTGCAGGGAATCATGAGGCGTTGCTATTGCTATACAATGTGAGTTACAGACACAGTTCATAGCCATGACTGTGTTCAGATACAATACATATATACTGTGGAATGTGACCCACGTCACTGAGGTGTATACACACTAAACCATGATATGGAATGTGTGACACAGGTCAATGAAGGGTATATGGATGACACCCCTGCACATCTGCAACCATATTGCTGCTGCCTGGCAACTATGGCCAGATATGGCAAATTCGTCGGTACACCATGTCCCACATGACATCTGTTTACCACACATACACACACATGAGGAGCAAGGATGACATTAATGTCTGACACCAGCAAGGGGAATGTACTGTATCTGTGGGCTGATGTGGTTGTCGGTGTATGTATGTGGATACTGTAAAGGTGACCTGTCATGTCATGACACACTCAAGATGTTCAACACATCTTATGTGGTGGATTGATGTCACGCCTACACAAGATGTGCACAGGCCTGTAGGATGTCTAGTGTTCCACATCTGCAATATAACCATTACACAAAGGCCATAGTTGGACCATGTGGAGCCAATGTAAAACAGGGTGTACACAGAAGCACATCACGTCTACTGTGTGTGCTGCTTCATGTCTCTGGCCATCCTCCATGGCCATGTGTGTACATGTGTTGGCCAAATGGTTGTGACGGGCATCTATTTCACATGTCTGTGTTGTCCCATATGACATACACCCATAGATGTCATATGCTCCACTGACGACAGGGTTGTGCAGACAAAGGGTAGTATGTTTGGTATGTGGGATATGTTTTTCAGGATTGTTAGGCAGTGTTGCAGCCAGCCTACTAGATGTCATGGACATGTCGAATAGCACATCACATTGTTTGACATTCATAGCAGGGGTATGATCCACACCGGTGAATCTTGTGGGCTGGCCATACTCCAGCTTACTGTGTAGTACTGTTTGTATTCCCCACATGTGTAGTTCTGATCTGTAGTACATGCCCCTACAGTGAACAGTACCTCCACCATTGTATGCACAGCTGTCCACACACCTGGCAATGACAGTTTGTCAGGTTTCATGTAGGTGTTTCACATAGTTTACAAGTATTGCACATGGGTAGCCATTGTGATGTATTGCAGGTTCGACCTGTATATTGCGACAGGACCATACATTATGTGTACATGTGGTAAATGGCCACATGGCAGAGAGATATGTGCATTAACATGCCTGATAAATAATAACAGTCTCATCTGCAATGGGCTGCTGTCACAACGGAATGCCAGAGGTACCTAAATAGGAGTAACACAGCAGTATGATCATTATCCATGCCTGTATGATAGCTACAGGGTGCAATGTGCATGTCAACACATACGCCAGTACAATAGACTATACTATGGAGTATGCACATGTGTGCATACACAGGGTAACATACGCCAGTACAATAGACTATACTATGGAGTATGCCCATGTGTGCATACACAGGGTAGCATACTATAGTATGTGGCATGTGTGTATACATGCCTTGCATATGATGTTACATTAAATATTGTACAGTGACACATGTAACTATATGGAATATAGTTGTTATAGGTGCAGTAGTGACTTTCCAGGCAACTCCAGGGTCAGTGGTTGAGAGACACCCACCTCCACGATATCGGTTAAGGCTTGTGGATGTTGTTCTGCAGGTGTCCCCAGGTTGGCCAGTAGCTCCTCGGTATGTGTGAGTGGGGGCTGGGTTGGTGGTCCACCACCTGTTGCACATTGTTCCCTGGCGATTGCATTCGCACGCTGTTTCACCCATCTAATGAGGTCTGTACAGTGTCTGTGCATGTGCTGGTATGTGCGGTTGTGGCCACCCACATCATTAACCCTCCTGCAAAGTTCCTGCCACAGGGCATCCCACTGCTGTGCATCCTGTGGCACATGGCTGAACAGGACATCATGATTGTCATGTATGTATGGGATGAGGGCCTCATCCTCCAAGCGGGTATAAGGTGGTAGCCTTGCACGTGGCATACCTGGAAGACATAATTATGATGGAGGCAGGTCACAGTAACTCACAGAGATGTACAGAGCTACAGCTGAACATACATGTGTATCACATTTATTACGATTAAATAGTTAGTTGTCTTTGCAAATCTACATGACACTGACACCAGTGACATGTTTGTGTCACAAACATTTGACACTCAATGGTGATTGGATATTATCACCATATATGTGTGTGTATGTGTCACCTGATTACATTGCTCATACTCCATGTGGATGCTGTCTTGATGTGGGCATGTCTGTTTGCCTGTACTGGTGTTCTTACCTATCAGCACATGCCTGGATGTGTCCACATTAATGCAGTCAGCCTTGAGGCTGTGTATATGTCACATATAAAGACTTACACTGCCTTAACGGACATGACCTGTGACTCTGCAGACTTGCTCACAGAAGGTTTTACATATATGTGTTTTGCCATATACATCTACATGGCACTGTATAGCAGTTCAACATCCTGACATGCATCACCTGTGTTGCACATGTGATACACATGGGACACTGGCTAGCCAGATGGTATTTGCAGGGATGGATATCAACTATAGCATGTACAGTCAAAGTCAACTAGTAGACTATAAGCCCTGGGCCATGTATGAATCTAGGATGAAAGGTTACCTAGCTGTAGCTGACAGGCGGGTATCTGGGGCCAGGTGAAGCAGTGTCACATAATTGATCCACAGGGTTAATGATACATTTACCATGTGGTCATCACACCATGTCTGAGAGAGGGGCAATGTGCAGCTTTGCTGGACAGGGATGCACAGTATGGCAGGAGTATGTAAAGTGTATGGGACAAGGATCTGTCCAGCATGTGGTGATCCTTGTACTAGGAAGGTGGATGTCCATGAAGTATGTGTTTGAGATCAGGATGTGTACATGTAGCATGTCCAGCATCACTGGGTTGGACATGGCTTTATTCAAGGTAGGCATCATGCTACATAGTGGAGATGGATATTGGGAAGGCTGGTGTAGGCCATCTGAACATGGCCAATGCCCCTTAAAGGAAATATGTGATCTGATATGGGTCACTTGAGTGTTGAGTATGGCTGGACAATGATCTCTATATTCATGGATTGCACCCTGTTATGATTAGGGTTGCCACATATGACTACCTGACAGGTGTAGTGACGTAACTGTCACAGGAAAGATAACTGCCCAGCTGCATCCCTTACACACAGTGTCCATTATGTTGACCGCTACCTAGGTGGTAGTTCATGGGTACAGGGTTATTAACATAGGGGTGACAATGCAATATGTAGCTGTCAGATTGTGACCATATGTCACACACCTCACCCACAAAGCCCCTTCTGTATGTTGTTATGTTGTCCACAACACTCTGAATCAGCTATTGCACCTAGGTCATAGTCATTTGCATACTTCAATAGGCAGGTGCTTTCTTTTAGTCTGTGTGGTATATACTACAATGAGGGGGAGTACAATGAATGAACCCTGTCTTACTGTAGCTGGCACTGGTGTGATGTGCTTGTATTATTCAGACACCTTCTGTAGTGTTGGTTCTGCCAGCAGTCCCATTGCAAAACACTCCTGTGACATAGCAATGTACATCTAGTATACTGAGTGTAGGTGGAACACAGTATGGGTGATGATGTCCTATGACCTGGTAAGGTTATGATATGCAGTGTAAAATCAACCTTACTGTCATCTACATCTGTACTGCTGACATCAAATAAGTTGATCAAAGTTCATGGCCTTTCAGACCAGACTCAACAGGGTAGTAGTGCAGTACTTGCCATTATCAGTGGAGTCTTCCCCTTTGTGGGTTGTGATAACTGTTGGTGTGCACCATTCAGTGTGTACACAGCCGGACATGAAGCTATGTTTTACATGATGTGTATGTGGAGAGCAACTTGTTTTGTCATATGTGTATGATGCAACCTGGGATGTGGACAGGTCCCATGCAGCCTGAGTGCAGCTTATACCTGCATAGTTGTGGTTACAGGGGCTCTGTAGTGTACATGGATATATGATTATGTATCTGTTGAGGGGGATAGTGTGTTTATGTTATCCAAGACCTTATCTGGATTGCTTATTCATGCTCAGCACTTGTACAGAACTTGTAAGCACTACGTAAGCTATTAATTACTATAGCACTCAATCGTCATCATTACCTAGAGGTAAACAGTTTTTCTACATACTTTTCTCACTTGCTTAGAGCAAAACAGCTCTTCTACTCACTTTCCTCACTTATCTAGGGGAAAATAGTTTTATATTCAGGCATGTCCAAGCGTCAGCTCCCAGTGTTCTCTCCTGTCTATCTGATGAATCTGGGCATGTTGAGGCAATGTAGAAATTGCCTCATGTACACAGACAACCCCCTCCACCTACCACCCAACACTACAACCTGTGAGAGATGAACTTATCTAGCCAAACTGGAGGTAAAGCTCTCTCCAACCAAGACTGAACTTGACAGTCATGTGGAGAAGGTAAACATTTGCACCACACCACACTCATCACATATTCTCACTAAATCTACACCACCATAACCCACACATAGTAACACAAAAACATTAGCGGAGGCTCTCAATAATAATCTGTCTAAGCAACAGAGACCTCCAAAGTGGAAACGCAAGCAGCCTCCATCCCCCAACACAACCCCAATGACACATAACCCACAGACTCAGTGTGCCACTCAACCACAGCCAATAAGACAAAACAACGTACCCAACGCACTAGTCATAGGTGACTCTATAGTCAGGCACACTGATGTCCCACTCACCAGGTTAAACAAGGAGAAGGTTAATGTCAGCTGCCTGTCGGGTACCAGGATCCGCCACATAACCCATGCACTCAGGTCACTCCACAGCAAGTACAAATATGATTCTGTCATTGTCCGTGTTGTTGTGAATGACCTGAAATGTACCTCCCTGGACTACATGAAAAGAAACATGGAAGAGCTCTTCGATCTTGTAGCCCAGGCAGGTATGACCCTAGCCCTGAGTAGCCTTCTGCCATCACCCAGAATGATACCGCAGTACGAGGGCAAAATGATTGACTTCAAAAATTGGCTAAGCTTCTGGTGTCATTCTAAGGGGATCCAGTATCTGTCTGCTTGGGATGACATGGTCGACAGACCACGATGCTTTGCCATGGATGGCCTGCACCTGTCACCCCTGGGATTCCGGATACTGGCTAAAGCTCTTGCTGCCCCTATAGTGCCTTCTTTAAGCAAGGTTCAAATAACATATTCACTACCATAACAGGAACAGGCAAGCACAAACTGAGAGTAATGCTACTCAATGCTGGAAGTCTAAATCTCAAAATGCACTCACTTGAGGCACTCCTTGTAATGGAGAACATCGATATCTGTGCAGTGACTGAGACCTGGTTCAAGACTCCAGAGAGGACCCCTGCACTACCAGGCTATAACTCATACCACACTTTTCAGCCATGTAACCTGGACCGAAACACCCAAGGCGGAGGTGTGTCCATATTCATTAAGGATATCCACCCCTCCAGGCTAGTTGCTTAGCACAATGCATCTGAGGTTATCCAAGTGCAACTAGCTGTGGGCTAAACTGCAATCCAAATTGTAGCTTGCTACAGATCCCCCACCATGCCCTAAGATTCCCACTCCTCTTTTCTTCATGTACTGGAAATTATTAGGGTTCAACCAAACACCCTACTAATGGGCGATTTCAACTACCCCACCATTAGCTGGGAAAACTACTTGTGTACCAACTCATTAGCTCAACACTTTCTGGAATTCATAAACTCCAATGCCCTGGATCAACTTATCCCGCCCCCACCAGGGGCAACAATATCTTAGACCTAGGCATTACCAGCATGAGTGACCAGTATTCCACACCTGAAGTCAACTCCTCGTTGGTCCGATCCAACCATAAGCTAAACACTCTTGATATCCACATCCTGCCCCCACCCCCCATTAAGGAAACCACAGTATAATATTTCTACAAAGCCAACTTTGCTACTTAAGACAGAAGTGGTGAACTTCATGACACCCATGCAGATGGACATTACAGTTACAACTGCTGAGTCCTACACAAATGCACTCTATATGCACTTACACGAGTGCATGGATCGTGCTATCCCAAACAGAACCAAGATGCTATCCTCCAAAATAAGGAAGCCAATCTGGTGGTCCCCTGCCATAAACAAACTGTACAACAGAAGGAAGAAACTGTTTCAAAAGAGAGTACAATCCCATGAGTGGAGGAGCTCCCTGGTCAGCCTCAGTAAGAAGCTGAGGTCCCTTATAAGATCCTCCAAAGCTAGCTACGAAAACAAAACCGCCACTAATTCCAAGGACAACCACAAAGCATTTTATAGCTATGTCAAATATCTCAATGGCAACACACAGATCTGCTCTGAGTTACAGCACAAAGGCGTGAACATTACAGAGCCAACTGATATTGCCAACATCCTGGCAGATAGGCTCAGTGCTACCTTTCCCCCTCTCACTCCCTAAAGGGCCCATATCTATACAGGAAGAATACAGAGTCCCTGTAATCACAACTACACAGGTAAAAGCTGCACTCTAAAGCCAATATCAGAGCATCCATGGGACCGGACAACATCCCAGGCTGCATTTTACACAAACTTCAGAATGAACTGGCTCCCACTTATGCACCATGTTCAATAATAGCCTCGCATCAGGCTTTGTGCCCCCTGAATGGCACACAGCAACAGTTATCCCACTCCACAAAGGTGGCGCCACAACAGACCACAGGACCTATTTCCCTATAAGCCTGACTAGCCTGTTCTGCAAGGCTATGGAGCACATCATCATGGATCTCATTCACAGAGACAGTGAGCACCTCCAAACCTTTGACCCCACCCAGTTTGGCTTTGTTAAGGGGAGACCATGCCTCCTAAACCGGGTGGACTTCTTTGAGACAGTTACCAAGGCATTAGATGAGGGTAAGGAGGTCCACACAGCCTACCTTGATCTCTCAAAGGCTTTCAACACCATTCCCCATTCTGGTATTATCGACATACCCTTCCACCTAAACATTAACCCCTACATTACGAGATGGTTTGCAAAGTGGCTCACGTACAGAACCCACACAGTGGGAGTTGCATACCCTAAGTCCGACTGTAAACCAGTTACAAGTGGCGTCCCCCAGGGCTCATTCCTAGGACCCCTCATGTTCAGTATATACTTCTCTGAGGTACAGGCAAGCACAGGAGAAATTTGGCTGAAAAGGTTTACAGACGACTGCAAACTACGGGCCATAATTGGTTCCCCAGCTGATACAGACACCCTCCAGAAGGGTCGCACTGAGACGGATACCTGGTGTCAATATCATGGCCTCAAGCTGAATGCCAAAAAGTGCTTAGTCATCCCCTTTGGATAAAACTAATTCATCATGGACTACCACATAGGTACTAGTCCCCTACATACAGATAAGGTAATAAAGGATCTGGGAACCCAAGTAAATAGAAATCTCTCCTTGGATAACTATAATGCCAAGGTGGTTAGAATATCCTTCTACATGGCCCCCCAATCTCAAATGGGTTCACATCCAAAACAAAGGAGGCCATTGTGCCTCTACTCATGACTTATTAGACCCATTAAAGGATACAACACCCCATTTGGGATGTACCTTACAAGACAACTGCAACAGCTTGAAAGACCACAACAGTACCACAACAAGAGGATTACTGACTTCAAACAGATGACCTATGCAGCCCAACTAAAGAAACTCCAGCTGTACTCGGTTGCATACCACATACTCAGAGGTGAACTCTGCTTGACATACAAGGCCCATGTCCAACCCAGCATTGCTGGATATGCTCCACCTAAACAAAAGCCCCTGAGAGCCACATGCTCTAGGGATATACACCTAACCACAATGATAACTAAGATGTGCTGGAGGGATAGATTCCTGACCCGGAGAATCCCCATGCTTTGGAATATGATTCCAGTGTACATCAGGCAGGGCCCCTCACTAGCACTCTTCAAGAGAAACCTTGATGGGTGGATGGGAGACAGACATGTACCCCGGGGATCACTGCAGTGGCTCTGCTGGACAGAGGCACAGGGAACTAATGGCTCTGCTGTTCAGAGGCACAGGGACCTAACCTAAGGGAGTGGTGGAAGCCAACACACTCTAGCTAGACTTATAAATACTCTTGGGCAGACAGCCTAGTACCTACCTTTGAACCTATTACATGTCTTATGTGCATGGATAGTTAACTAGCTCTTCCATTTTACTTTGCTATCATGCTGATAAACTGTTGGGTGACTACACATCATATGTATCCTGTTATTGTGTATTGTAAATGCCAAAAGACATAACTAATGTTTGCCTAACATAACAGTAATGATATGTAAAATGTAATACATATCTGCCTACAATACTGTACATTAAACAGTTACTGGCACAATATCCCACAATGCAAATCATAATTGTGTATTGTAAATGCCAAAAGACATAACTAATGTTTGCCTAACATAACAGTAAGGGTATGTAAAATGTAATACATATCTACCTACAATACTGTACATTAAACAGTTACTGGCACAATATCCCACAATGCAAATCATAATTGCACAGTAGGCCCACCTTTGAAATGTTATTCTCAGTAATACACCCATACATATGCCTACTGTTACAATATATCAACATATACTATCCCCTGTTATAGCACCTACTTGTTGGACCAACCCTGCCACTGACAGCGGCTGGAGAGGAATTGTTGGGTTCAAAGCCCTTATATAGCATCCCTTGTGGTGTATGTGGTGTTTGCCTTGTGACCTACAGCAGTACACACATAAATACTACAAGCATTACTATGCTCAACAGTACATCACTACAAGATAACTGTTTCCACTATATGCATTGCATACACTTTAATTATTACAGAACAGGTACTACATACAGAGACATACTGAGTGTTCTACATACCTTATTAGTAACCCGAGGTGTTGTTGACTGTTATTTCAGTCCTTTTCAGTTTGTGTTTCAATCTTCATTGTAATGTCCTGCTGGTATATACAGTTGGTTTGAATGTGTGACAAGCCATCCTTTTATAGTTAAATATCGGGTAACATGTGCTATCCTGCCCACCAATTGGTGTTCCAAAGTAGTTAATTACATGCACATCAGCTGTGCAGCTACTCCATTAGGCAATATAATGGCAACAGTGTTGTATAAATGAGTACTCCACTTGGGTGTTGTCCCTTTGCCTTACTTTCGAGGAAGACTGCCTGGATGTGTTGTTTGTGATGTATTGCAACAGCTATATGGAGACAGACAGAGATATAATAGCTTCATGACTCCTGTGGATTGTGTGTAATGGCTATAAGAAGTTGTTCTACATGTGAGTACAGCTGTTATATTTCAGAACATTGCTACTTATGCAGGGTTTGTCTGTACCTGATACTTTTGCAGATATTTCAGTCTAGCAAGGATGTTTGGGCAGCTCAAGGCTATATGGATATGTATGAAATGTTAGGTGGTTTACAGTGTGTTCGCCAGACATCTTTGGTTTGGTGTACATGTGTATCATACTGTGCTGTTGATCAGTAATTGGTAACACTTCCTGGTGTACACACAACCTTCTGAAACAGGATTAGTGCAAACAAACCCTGTAACATCAGCAGCTGTTCCATTGTATAACAGCAACTATTTCACATAGGGCCATGTTAGTGTCTCTCTGACAAAGTATGTTAAGGCTTCTGCAGATGTTGTACAGTAAGTGAATGATTTGTGATGTTATTACAGTTTGTATTGGAATTGGTTTGGGTGTGGGGAAGATGTCGGTGGGTGTACATAGCAGATGCAGGTGTGTAAGAACTGCTTTTATACATAATCGCTATGTGTGTGAGGGTTCCTTTCCTATTTGAACACCTATCCTTTAGTGGACTAATACTATGGTAATTGCAGGCTGATTCATTAAGGAACTGTAATTGGTTCCTGTATAGCATGCAGGTGATGTTAGTCCTTGAATCCTTTCAGCAATACATCGGAATGTAATAAAGTGTTGCTACATGAAAGCTGTCTGTGTATTTCTGTCATAGGTATTTGCAGTCATTGGAGTTGTGTTGGTGACTGACCTTTTTTGGCTAGGGTTGCCATCTTTTCAAATGGCCATAGTGGGACATTTTCGGGACACACATCAGATTTTACAGGCCAACACAAACCCATGGTCATTATAAAGGATAGAACTTTCCTTTTTTTCCTAAATATAAGCTTATTCTTGTAGCAGTTTAGTTGCTTATCCTGTTTCTTGTAACATGTAGGTATTTTAGATACAGAAATAATGCAACTATTACATTATATATGGGACATAATTATGTCCTACAATCTCAGGAAATTTGCCATTTTTAATATTTTTGGTCAGGACACAAACTGCCCAAAGAGGGACTGTCCCTCGCAAAGTGGGACAAGTGGTAACCCTATCTTTGGCTCATGTCCATAGCACATATTTGTAATAGTGTATAGGCATATACTCTTCATATCCTTTGTTCATAAAGTTTGGTCGTGGCAGAATGTGTGATTGCTATGGTCCATGTTATACTCATATATGAACACTTCAACCGCTGTATACGGAATACCTATGGAATCCCGAACGCACACAATTCTGACGCCCACAGTACCGGGCCCAGACTCCCATAACCCACATTACCAAACACTCAAACTCGCGACAGTCAAACTCGCGAAAGTAACACAAACACGAAACACACACACGCACACACAGACACATTGCTACCCACCACATCCAAACAAACCATCCTACACTACGTATGAGCAGGTGGGCAAGCCCCCCCTACACCCCCCATGTGAGTGGCTGCACCCCCCACACCCCCTACTTTAATATTCTACCTATGAGATCGCACAAACAGATGCACAAAGCAAACACACACCTACACATTACAGTCCCCCAGCAACACACACCACACTCAGAACACACACTTACGCACACTACAGCCCTCACAAGCACACTTACACACAGTAACTTACCTGAACCGCAACACCAGAGGTCCCTTAACATCGGGATTTTAAAATTCGCGCTTCTGGTGTTTCGGTACTGTGGTTTTTCGGTCCCTAAGCCTTGTTATTACGCTCGTCGGTATGTCAAGCATTCGGTATTTGGTAGGTATCCCATTTATGTGTACCGCCATGGATGTGTAGATGTTGTTAACCTATCTACATATATATATGTATATCCCTATATATATCGACATATATCTCTCTCTGTCCCTCTCTCTCTCTCTATATATATATATATATATATATATATATGTTGATTTATATATATATATATATATATATATATATATATATAGATATCTATCTATATATATATATATATATATATATATATATATATATATATATATATATATAGCATACACCTTTCATTGGGTACATGGCGGTTTGTCCTATTTCCACACATTCCTCCCTTTTGTGTTTTAACCTGTCAGAATACACAACTGCCATTGGTACATCTCAGGTAGCTTAGTGGTAAGTTGTTGTGAAGATTGAGTACATGGTTGCGTGTTCTAATCCTGGCAGTGGTCATTTTACCCCTCAGAGCAGGCACTGGTAGTGCAAGGGTGATTAACGCACATTTCAGCGGTTGTGTGTTAAAAATATTTTATTATTCTGTGGAATACTACCTATATATGCAAGCTGTGGTTAAGGTATACTATGTAACATGTGAATCATCTCTGACTTTATTGGGATTTGAACCAGGACTGCACAGATATTATGCAAATGCTGTAACCATTACTCTGTTGACATTAACGTTCCTTCTGCCTATTTCCTATGTCCATGAATCCTATGTGTAACCTTGGCTACACATCAGGCGGAGCCACCCACACCCAGTGAGCTTCTCGAAATACCAACATGACACATGAATTGAGAGACTATACATTAACATCCTAACTATGTTTGGCATAGCCCCTCACTGACACACTTCAGGGGAAACCTTGATGTGTGACTGTGCAACAGTATATACACCTCTGGGATCATGTGTCCAGGAAACATACAGTCAGGGTGTGGGGGAGCCACTCCAGTTTTGTAGCTGCAAGACCTGTTGGGGAAATTGAATGCTGTTGGCTTGTCATGTTAGCATGCCCTTTTTAAATCACTATGTGCCCCTGTCACCCTACAGCACCCCAGTCTTCAACAGCTTCCAGCAGCTCTGCCTGGAATCACTTCATTGGCTATGCTTGGCAGAGGCTCAGTTACTTCATCAATGATGCAGGTAAAGCCACCACACTTTAGCTATGCTTCTAAATGCCCTTGGGCAGATAGCCTACTACCTATCTGTAAATGTCTACAGTGCAGGCCATCTCCAACATCATATGTGATTATACAGAGTTTTCTGATCACAATATACAGTGTAAAATCACCATGTAGTCAGACAACAGTTAAGTACAGCAATATCATACAGACTACTGATACATAATCACTCCTAAAGCCTATCTTGGAAGCTAGTGGACATGTATAGGTTTCAGGCTTTGTATTGCTTACCAGTAGGTTACTTACAGGAAAGATGGGACACAAACACAGATGGGAAACATGCCTAGAACAATGCCATACCAGCTTGCATGTGTCAGCCTAAGGCTTTGGAATGCTGGGCAAGGCTATTGGCGCCCACATGGTGCCGTTTTTAGGCAGGTCTCAGAGGTGAATCTCACCTCCATGAACTGCACAATAGTGGAATCAATGAGGGTTAGGCTACTCAACACCAGGGGTAGTACTCACAACATGCACGCACTCACAGCACCCCTCAGTATGGACAACATCTACATCTGTTCTGTGACTGGGACCTGTATAAGGCTCCAGTGAGCACACCGGCACTACCAGACTACAACTCATAACACACATTTCAGCCACTGAACATGGACTGGCACAGACATGGAGGGGGTGTATCCATATTCATCGGGGATACTTACACCTCCAAGTTTGTGGGGCAGCATGATATCTTTGTGATCATCCATGTGCAGCTAACATAAGCCACGACTGCAATACAAACTGTGAGCTGCTACAGATAACCCTCCATGACCCAGGAGCACCACTACAACTATCTGGAGACAGTGGTAAACATGACAGTCCTATCAGACACCTTGTTATTGGTCAGTGTCGGCTACCCTACACTTAACTGGATAACCTACTCAAGTATTCACTTCCAAGGCCAGCACTTCCTGGGATTTATCACCTCATATGTCCTGTGTCAGTTAGTAGACAGACTAACGAGAGGTGAAAACATACTAGAAGTGGTAATCACTGACATGTGCAACAGGTGCACTACAGCAGAGGTAAACCGGTCACTGTTTAGATCTGACCATGAACTATTCACTGATGATTTCCACTCCCAACCATCTCCCCCACTCAAGGAACACACAGTGAATACCTTTCCTACAGCTAAATTCACAGCACTAATGACAGAGGTGGGAGAGTTCACAGCCCCCATGCTCAGGGATGACACTGCTCAAGATACAGACAGAATTACAAATGCACTCTATAAGCACCTACAGAGATGTATGGGTCAAACAATGGTAAACTAGGACTCGCTACTCCTACACAAGGACACCAGTCTGCTGAACCCCTGCATTATACAGGCTATACAACAGAAGTAGGACAGTAGTCCAGAACAACAGCAAATCCCAAGACATGAAGACATCCATGACCAGTATTAGCAAGATACTTATGTTACTCATGTAATCATCCAAGGCTGATATCCACAGGTAAATAGGCATGGATTCAGAATATGACCACAAAGGCTTCTTTGGCTATGTCAAGGATGTAAGCAGTAACACACAGATTTGCACTGTGCTCGTGCAATATCGCACTGAATATACTGACCCTACTGATATCACCAACACACTTGATGAAACATTCAGAGCAAGCTTCACCCCCTACAGGGCCCACAGCAATATCCAAAACGTACAGCATCCCAGACATCTGAGACATACAGGTGGTAATGGCCCTTTCAAATGGCATAACAGAGCATCAATGGAGGCAGATGGTGTCCCAGGCTGCATCCTGCAGACACTAAAAGACAAAGTGACCCCCCTCACCTAATATAGCAATTCAACATCAGCCTGTACACAGGCTACATGGCCATTCACTGGCACATGGCAACAGCTATTCCACTCCGCCAAGGTGGTGACACAAATGACTATGGTAAGTACCACCCCATACACCTGAGTAGCCTGGTCTGCACGGCTATGGAGTGCATCCTCATGGCACTCATTAACATAGACAATGGTAACCTCCAGACACTTGACCTAACCCAGGTCAGCTTGATTGACTGCAGATCATGCCTACTGAACCTGTTTGACATCTTACAGTCACCTAGACTTTAGGTGTGGGGTGTGGTAGTTCACACATACTACCTGGACCTCGCCAAGGGTTTTGACACCATTCCCCACTCAGGTATTATTTCTACACTCACCAGCCAGTACATAAACCCATACATCACAGGTTGGTTTGCCAACAGGCTTACACACAGAACCCACATGGTAAGCCTGGCAGCCTCCAGGTCCAACTCTTGACCAGTCACAACTGGTGTCCCACAGGACTCAGTCCTGGGATCCCTACTGTTTGCCATATACTTCTCAGCGGTACTGGCTAACACAGGTGGACTACAGCAGGCTGTGCTTGACAACTACTGCAGACTGGGAGCCATAACTGACAGTCCAGCTGTCACAGACGTCCTTCAAGGGGCCTCACATAGACCAACACAGGGTGTCAGAGTCATGGCCTCCAGCTAAAGGCCACATACTGCATGGTCAATCCATTTTGGGAAACTACACACACACACATATTAACACATGAGTGGCAGACACTATAATTCAGATGACGTAATGGGTATGTGGGGACTACATTACATAGTGATCTCTCCTTTGACAGTCATATCTGCGAAGTAGTTAGGACATCCATCTATGTAGACCATCTAATTACTTAAGGGTTCACATCTAAACAGACTTAGGTTATTGTGCCCCTTTACTCATTACTCATCAATCCCATCATCGAGTATGATAACCCATTTTAGATGTGCCTCAGAAGACACATCCGACAGCTGGAAGGGCCACGAACGTACCTTGCAAAGAGGGATAATGCCCTCGGACATGTGTCCTATGTTGCCAGACTGCATAAACACTTGCATTACTCAGTGGCATCTCATTTACTCAGAGATGATATTTGCTGGCCAACAAAGCCGTGTCCAAGTTAGGCTTAATGGATATGCTCTACCTGTGGGAATCCATGTTACAGTGAGCCACACACTGTAATGAGCTACACCTTGCCACAACCATAACTGGAAGATGCTGGAGTGACAGATTCCTGTCATGGGTACTTTCCATGATTTGGAACTACATCTCTGATTACATTATATGGAGCCCCTTACTAACACTCCAGGGAATCCTTGCAGAGTGGGTGGGGAGCAGTGGATACACCCCAGGAATCCCACAATTGGCTCTGCTCCACAGAGGGGTAGTTAGTTAATCAATGGTATGGCGACAGCAGACACATTTTGGCTATGCTTATGAATGCCTTGGGCAGTTAGGCATGTACCTACCTATGTACCTATGAACCTATACATACAGTATCGACACATGCTGATAGCTTAATTTACTGTTCAGGTACTGACTTACCTTGTGCCTATGGCAGTTGTGTGTACAATAGCTGAGGGCTGCCTATGTAGGATGCACACAGTAGACCACCTATACATGACAATTTACAGGTGGTCGTGTGTGTGTGCCATCCATGTTTGCTGTGTGTGCAGGTGGTGAAGGGTGTCAGTCCATAGGTGCCTACACTGTCAGTGTGTGTGTGCTATATGTTCCCTCTTTGCCAAGGCATGGGCATACTGGGCATGCCTCCATCTGCCTACTGGGGCTGGCACAGGGGTGTTCATGGTCTCAGTCCCTCTGTGCCTGTGGGGCCCTTGGCAATGGTGATGGGCTGTGAGGGTCTTCACCATTCTGTCCCTGCTGCAGCTGTTTCCACAGGATCATATTGTGTAGCATGGCATATACTTTGAAGATGTGGGCACACATGCCTGGAGGGTACTGCAAGGCTCCACCAGATATGTCCAAGCAATGGAACCATGATTTCAGCATCCCAAATGCATGCTCTATGATGATTCTGGTTTCTGCGTGTTCCTCATTATGGCGTTCTTGCATGGGTGTGTGTGCATTTCTGATGGGAGTCATTATCCATGGCTCAAGTGCATAGCCAGCATCCCCCACCAGGTGGCCATATGGGATGTTCCCCCTGGCAAATACCTGATACAGCTATGAGGCATGCCAGATGTGGGAGTCATGATAGCTTCCAGGGCTGCCAGCACACACATCCATGATAATGCCCTGGGCATTGCACATGACCTGGCAGTTGATGGAGGGGTATCCCTTGCGGTTTATGTAGTGCTTACCCTGCTCACCCGGGTGGTGTCTTGATGTGTATGTGCATGCAGTCTATTGCACCCAGTACCTCCAGGTAGTCTGCCGCATGGTGGAACAGATGCATATTTCTGGCCAACTCCTCCTGCATTTGGGGGAAGTATATGTGCTCATTGACATGTGGTAACATGGCATCCAGGAACTGGTGGAGTACCCTGGATGCTGATGCCTGTGAGATCCCCATGATATCCCCAGTTGGCCTTTGAAAGGTACCTGTGGCTAGTATTCTCAAGCTTACACATACCTTCGTGTCCACTGGGATAGGTTCCCCTCTGTTATTTCTGGCTCTGAGGCATGGCCGGCACAGCTCAGCAAGTTGCTGTATGGTGTCCCTGTCCACCTTGTAATGCTCTACTATCTCCAAATCATGTACCCCTGGCAGGTTACCCTGGGTCTGAACACTCTTCTCCTCCTCCTCCGGTGCCTGAGATGGTTGTCAGCATCATCCTCCACACCACCGTCAGTCTCCAACACATGCTGGTGAATCAAAGCTATGGCAACCCCTAACATGTGCATATTAAAAGTTCCCCATCTGTATACATCAATGGTGCAGAGTGTCTGGGAATACACAAGTGTGTGTGAGGTGCTTTCACACTTTATACTATTGTGTGATGGATGCTGCTGGTGTAATTGGGTGTGTATGTGCAATTCCAGCTGCAAGGTATCTTAATTATGGGTTTTACAACAGGTACTGCTATTGTAGGGCCTTTGGTGTTGAATTATGCTTGGATGCCGTGATTCATCTATTGCCCTTTACTTCACTTTTCAACCCAATTCCCCTCCCATTGTCAGGCATGCATCCAGCTGCTGTCTTTCTTGTTTTGCACTTTCCCAACTCAGGATTGTGTAGCGAAATGTGTTATGTAGCTGATCTACTGCAAGTTTGCTTTGTTCTGCTGTGACAGTTCTCTTTTCTTTGCCGTATAGCACCTCCCCTTTCCTGTTCTGCAGGTAGCTGCTAGCAATCTTGTTAGCTGTTGTCAATGGCCCACTGTGAGTTCCTAGGTGTTAATTACTCAGTTGTACTCCAATTACCATGCTGCAGCATTTCCTTATTGTCTTCCCGTATCCTTCCTGTTTCAGCTGTGGTGCGCGCCGCACACAGCCATTTACCAGGTTTCGAGCGCGTTTTCATCCATGTTCACATGTACTTTCAGTTATCTTGTGTGCTCTCCGCTAAGCATAGCTATGGCTACTTCCACACCCCTATCCTGCGGCTTTGCTTAGCAACAGACAGCCCAGATTAACAAAGCTCCAATGTGCTTACAGCTAAGGTGGCACACCCCCTCTCTTGATGTCATCTTTATCTCCAGGCCACACCTCAGTGTTGTACCGCTACACTGTGAGGTACAGCCTTACGCCAGCGGGGATTTTGCGATTCAGTATTACTTGTCTCATTTGCATGGCATTGACTACTAATTCCTAGTTACCACGCAGAACACTGTCATAGACCCTTAGCAACCCTTGCGCCATGGTTGTGGTGTAGCATGCGTGCCATTGACTATTATGGGGACATACACACTTTAGATTCGTTCAACATTTTATTTATATACAAAAAATGGTTTTGGTCAATAATTTAGTACACAGAGTATAGTATTATAGATTTTGAGTGTGCATAAGCACAGAGAGCATATATAGGGATTTTATAGTGTGCATAATATATGGTACATTTGTAGATAGAATTTATTTTAGTTTTTAAGTATAGCACACATTTAGTTTACAGTGCACATAAGAGTTTTTAATGTTTTTAAAGCATTATACTGCTTATTATATGGAGAAAACTTGAGTGATGTCACTTTAAGGGCAGCCCATCATTTTTGAATTTTTTGGCGCCTAAAAAGTTATTTAAATGTTTGTGCACAATGTTAATGTTGTTCTGAAGAAGCCCACATGTAGTGGGTGAAAGCGCTAAACCATTTTCAGTGTGCTTTTACTGTTCACTTTATAATAAAAGGAAAATATTTCAGGTGTTTGCACAGTGATTCCACTGTGTTCGTAACATTGTAATTATGAAGAAGTTAGAGACATCTGTTGGGTTCAACGTTATATTTATTCTGCATTTGTACCATGGAGGATGTCGTTGTACATTCTCCTGTCAGCTCTACCTCAGAGAAGGCTGAACTGGAAAACCTTCGAGCAGAGGTTTCAGCTCTCAGAGGAGAAGTGAGCAAACTGTTACAATTATTTACCGCTGTAGCTCATTCAGCGGAAGACAGAGATAAGGTCGGCGGTTCAGCCTACCTAGTGAATGAAGCAGTAACATTAGCTGAGAGTGTACAAGGAGAAGCTGAACGCACGGAGGGGGAGCAGAGTAACGCAAGGAAGGAGAAAATAGTGGTCTTTGCAGATCCACTCAAGGGTGCACTGCGAGGAATATCAGCCAGCAGTGATGTATCGACTACCATGGACCTGCCCAATGGTCAAGGAACAGGTACTGTTCGTGCTGGAAGGATTCAAGACATTGATTTACCAGATTTGCGCATTTCCAGCCAGCCACAAGACAGCAGCAAATTGAATTCTACAGGTTTTACATTTGACTTTTCCATTTACGATTATGAGGATGAAGAGGAAGTCCAGCAAATAGGAACCAGACCTAAAAGGGTTATACCGGAGAGAACATATTCAAATATTGTTGCGAAAGCCACCAACAAAGTCAAAGATACTTTTACATCTAATGTTCCAACTGATTTATCCGATGGAGTTAACAGAAATGAAGGAAATAAAGATGTACACTTACATACATTTTTTTCCACCAATTGTGACTTTGACAACTATGACAAAGCCAGAAATGTAAAAACAAATATAAATGGTTCAACAAATTTCACTTTAAGGGATTATATATATTTGTTGGGTAAAAAACTGAGTATAATCAATGGTATAAAGTTGGACAATGCATATTTACATCAATGTTTAGTGTTAGAAATTGTACCTATGGGATTGCGTTTTTTTTACTCAACCGATAGGTTTAGAAATAACTATGAGTAGTAGAAGTGAATTTAACCATTTAATGAATTTGGTTTTAGTTACATGAAGTTGTTAATAAAACATAATGATGAAAAGTTATCCCATCTGATGCAAGAAGTGGAGGAATTAAATAAAAATTACTAGTGATTTATTATTCAAACAATGGGAAAACTTGTATAACAAGCAGTTTCATGCAGCAGAAAAAGACACAGATGGGGTATGAGAGGAAATGTAAAAAGATATCTAGGGATATGGCTCAGTATAAAGGAGATTATGCATACAAATGGAAAGAAACAGAAGAAGAAAAATACATACAAAATAAAGGGGTATGAATATAACAAAGGATACAAAGTTGATAACCCTGAATATAGAGATATATATGTCAATCAGAGGAATTATAAACAAAATTTTCAGAAGGGTTGGAAACAACAACATCAGATAAAGAGACCAATGGGGAGAGGTTGGAAACAGAATACAACCTACCATCAAGGGGGACCATACAAGGACAAGTTCAAGAAACAGAAAGAACATTGGTAAAGGATGACAAGAATGAAGAAAGTAGTAATAAAATTGATAACATTTACGGGAATGGGATAGTACATAGTTGTAACAATTTCAAAATATACAACTACTCCAATTTAGAGCTGAGTGGCCTAGTGGGCTAATGCACTATCTTGTAATTGATAGGGGCCCAGGTTTGAGCTGTGGCATGGGTGATTAGGAATTAATTTCTCAGATTTCTCAGAAAAAGAATGATAAATAGCCTTTAGCTGTCATGGATGAACCTGCACTTCCAGAAAATGACTTTAACCTCAGCACTGAAATAAATAGGACATGCTGGAGGGACAGATTCATAACCTAGAGGCTCCCTTCACTCTGGAATAAAATCCCAGTCCAGGTTAGGCAGAGTCCCTCATTGATTCTCTTCAAGAGGAATCTTGATGAGTGGATGGGAGATCGTAGGTTTACCCCGGGTATCACTTCTGTGTCACTGTTATTCAGAGGCACAGTATACTAACCTCGAAAAAGGGCATAGCAAAATTAATTTAAAATGGGTGGTGAAAGCCAAACACACTCTGGCTAGGCTTATAAATGCCCTAGGGCAGATAGCCTAGTATAAACCTATGAACCTATGAACATTAAACAAGGTAAATTTTGACCTACTGTCTAAAGGAATTAAATATATACCTACACCCCAATTTCGATTAGTTGACAACCTTTGTGAAGTGAAGTTATTCATGAGGAAAATAAATTTGTCTATTATGTTTAAGGAAAAGATTAAGGAAGAACATCAGGGTATAGACTTCAAGGAAAGTAAGTTAAAGAAAAAAAGTACATTTGTACCACCTTTGCATTCTAAAGTGGAAATGTATGAAAAACAGGTGATTAAAGAAATATATAGACTTAAAAATAATAATAAAATAAGGAACAGAAATATGCATCATAATCTTACAACTGAAGAAAAGGAAGTATTAAACAAGCTAAAGGGAGATAACAACGTTCGTGTAATGAAACCCAATAAGGGGGGAGGAGTGGTCATATATGATACTTTGGAGTATACTAACAAGATGTTTGCCATACTCACACAGTCAAGTAACTACCAAACTATATCTATAAATGAGATTAATATAGTGTATCAATGCATAGACTCATATATAGAGGAGTTTTGGATAGATAATAGAACAACCTCTGAAGTGTACAATTTTTTCAGAGTGCAATATCCAATACTAGCTATGTTAGTAGGGATTCCCAAGGTACATAAAGATTTAAAGGACCCTCCATTTAGACCTATAGTATCGGGAAATCATTCCAAAACATACCCTTTAGGTGTAGCAGTAGATACTTGGTTGAAAGATATATATAATCACATTTCACATCTAGTAAAATACTCTTGAGAATCTCTAGGTAGTTTTCCCATTCATGAAGAACACAATAGACATCTGTATGTTACGATAGATGTAATAGATCTGTTCTCATGCATTCCAAAACAAAGATGATTAGAAGCTTTTTGTAATAGTATAAGAAAATATACACACATAGATTGGGAAAGGGTATGTTTGATCATGGACTGTATGTCTATGGTTTTGGATCATAATTATATTTATTATGAAGGAGAGCATTATAGACAAAATAGGGGTGTTGCAATGGGGTCAGCATGTGCACCAATTTTTGTTAATTTGGTCATGTTGGATTGGGAGGAAACAGTAGTATTTCCCAATAGGATGTTTAAGTATGTGAAACACTATTCTAGGTTTTTATACGACATTTATATATTATGGGAAGGTAGTATGGAAGAACTAGAATTATTTATAACATTCTTGAATTTGAGTAGTGAATTTTTTAAATTCACACATTCGGTTAGTAGTAACGGAATAGCATATCTGGATACTTTTATCTCCCATGATGAAAAAGGATTTAAATCTTGTATTTATAGAAAAAGTACATTTTCCAATGATTATTTACAGTATACGAGTAATCATCCAAGAAAACAATTGTATAATATATACAAAGGGCAATGTATAAGGGCAGCCCGTATGACTTCAAGGTATGAGGAAATGATGGAAGAATTAGAATACATAAGTAGACTATTTGATGAAAGAGGTTATAATAAGGAAATGATGACAGATGTTAAGCAGTATGTCATTCAGGAGTGGGGAAAAGTACCCACCATTATTAGGAAAATATGAAGGAATGAAAAGACCAATTGATAATAAGAAATGGAAAGATAAAGGAGGGAAATACCAACGCGCATGTGTATTGGAATATGGTCCATATGTACATCAGATTAAGAGAATAATGGAAGATAACTGGAAAATATTATTGGTGGATGATGAATTGGTAGAGCTAATAGGTAACAAACCACATTCTGTGTATAAGATGGGAAGTAATCTCAAGAGACTGTTAGAACACAGAGGGATGAATAAAGAGACAAACACAATTAATAATTACAACAAATCGACCGGAAGATGTGGAAAATGCAAACAGTGTTGTGTAATAATGGAAGATAATGAAATTGTGTTGGATAATACAAATAACACCAAAATAAAATTTAAACAAGGCAATTGCAATACTAATTATGTAATCTATATGGCAAAGTGTAGTGCATGTTCTGGATACTATATAGGGAAGACAGAAAGATTTTTTAAAAAGCGGATATACGATCACCTATATAGTATCAAGAAGAAAGTCAGTAACAATGCACTATATAGACACATAGAAAAGTATGGAGAAACACATCAATTTAGATTTGCCATATTAGAACATATTAAATATAATCCAAAAGGAGGTAATAGGAAAGAAATTTTGGGGTTAAGAGAACTGTGGTGGCAACTGTTTACAGATGCATCAAATCCACCAGGTATGAATGATCATATATCTATTAAACCTATATTAATCAATAGACTATAAATGTATGCATAAAGGATGGAATATTAGTGTTATGCAGAATGTATTAATATTATTAGTAAGGAACATAGAATGTTAAGAGCATATACTAAGAAAACAGTAATGACTATAAGTGGCATTTTTTAAGAAGGTCTGGTATGAGTGGTTGTCAATACATATTTTATAATAATATACAGTCAGTAAGTGTATAAGTAATTTTTATATGTACAATTTTATAAAACATACACACTTACATTTTATAGATTCATTCAACATTTTATTTATATATAAAAAATGTTTTTGGTCAATAATTTAGTACACATAGTATAGTATTATAGATTTTGAGTGTGCATAAGCACAGAGAACATATATAGAGATTTTATAGTGTGTATAGTATATGTTACATTTGTAGATAGAATTTTAGTTATTAAGTATAGCACACATTTAGCTTACAGTGCACATAAGAGTTTAATGTTTTTAAAGCATTATACTGCTTATTATATGGAGAAAACTTGACTGATATCACTTTAAGGGCAGCCCATCATTTTTTAATTTTTTGGCACCTAAAAAGTTATTTAAATGTTTGTGCACAATGTTAATATTGTTCTGAAGACCCCACATGTAGTGGGTGAAAGCGCTAAACCATTTTCAGTGTGCTTTTACTGTTTGCTTTATAATAAAAGGAAAATATTTCAGGTATTTGCACAGTGATTCCTCTGTGTTCATAACGTAGTAATTACAAAGAAGTTAGAGATATCTATTATGGGGAATTCATGAAATGTGTTACATTTCAGTTTTATTACATATAAATATATTTTCATTGTGATCCCATTTGCACACCAATGCACTGCGATTTTACTTTGCGTTAGTGTGGCCATGACATTAAATGTTCTTTCTTATGTGTTGTGCATGTTTTTTTTATGCCAATGGCTATATATTTAGCCATTGGCATATATTAACAGTATAATACATGAGTTTGGTCCACTGTCATGGCTCCAGTTTTATGTTTGAAAAAATGTAAACCGTTTTTTTTTTGTTTTGGTTTGCATTTCTGCATGCTAACGCTACGCCTGCACCACTTCATGAATCGCTATATACCTTCATTTGCATGCTACACTGCTGCGCATGGGGTACTTAGCATACATGCACCAGGAGCTGCACAGCTGTGGCATATGCAGGTAGTGCACATGGAAACAGCTCATACCTGAATCGTTCGGTGGCCATATTTGGTGTTAGATCACAGACGCTACACCTGCACCTGGCGCAAGCTTCATGAATCCCAGGGTAAGTGTTTTTCTGTGATGTCAGAACTGCACTACTGAATTATTTTAAGTATTTCTCTGTGATCTCTGAACTCTTGACTTTCTTCTTCTTTCAGCTGCTCCCATCAGGGGTCGCCACAGCAGATCAACTGGTTCCATTTCTTCCTGTCCTCTGCATCTTGCTCTGTCACACCAACCACCTGCATGTCCTCTCTCACCACATCCATAAACCTTATCTTAGGCCTCCCTCTTTTCCTGTTACCTGGCAGCTTTATCCTTAGCATCTTTTTCCCAATATACTCTGCATCCCTCCTCAGCATATGTCCAAACCAACATAATCTTGCCTCTCTGGCTTTGTCTCCAAACCTTCCAACCTGGGCTGACCCTCTAATATACTTATTCCTAATCCTGTTCATCCTTGTCACACCCAGTGCAAATCTTAACATCTTCATCTCTGCACGTCAAGCTCTGACTCCTGCCTTTTGTCAATGCCACTGTCTCCAACCCATATAACATAGCTGGTCTCACTACCCTCTTGTAGACTTTCCCTTTCACTCTTACTGGTACTCGTCTGTCACAAATCACTCCTGACACTCTTCTCCACCCACTCCATCCTGCCTGTACTCTCTTCTTCACCTCTCTTCCACACTCACCATTACTCTGAACTGTTGATTCCAAGTACTTAAACTCATCCACCTTTGCCACCTCTACTCCCTGCATCCTCCCCATTCCTCTATCCTCCCTCTCATTCACACATATATATTTTGTCTTAGTCCTGCTGATCTTCATTCCTCTTCTCTCTAGAGCATATCTCCACCTCTCCAGGATCTCCTCCACCTGTTCCCTACTCTCACTACAGATCACAATGTCATCTGCAAACATCTCTATACTTTTGACTTGCGCTGTGTAATAGAAAGTATTGTCTTGTGTTTTTATTACTTATTATTAAATATTTTAAAACCTTTCAATTGTGGCTGTTTTGTATAGAGCTAATTTAAGCTTTAGAGTACATTGCATATTTATAGTGATTACTGTACCAAGTCACTCCAAATAAGCCTTGACTGTTTAGTCACACTTACCAATTGGATAATAATATTGCACAGTAATAAGTGGGCAACCTTTTAAGGGTCTTTGAGTAGCTGATAAATATTAGCTGGGTGGTGGCAGGTGGTACTACTATACAGTCTGGGTAATAGGGGCACAGCTGGAGAACCTGTGCCAGCCTTTCCCAGGAGTGTCTGTGTGGTTGTATAAACTCTTATCTCAAAGTGTGTGTGTGTGTTTCAGCTACTTGGACAGGGACACAAAGCACTGGTTGGACAGAGAGGGTGCTGGAGGTTTTAGCTTGCCCAGCTAGGCTGAGATCTGGACCCTAGCTGTGCCAGTGGGGAGTCTTACTGGGGACATAGAGAGCAAGGGAGCGACCAGCTCTGGACTGACTGTGATGTCTGTGTGCTCTTAAGGGAAATTGCACTTTACTGTGTATTGGTTATCCTTTCCTCCTATATGAGATGCCCTCTCTGGTGTTAGTGGTGAGGACTGAAGCTCCTTGATTGCTGGGCCAGGGCATGGGTGTCACATATTAATTGGTGGCACCAGTGGGATATCCACACCACATATTAATTGGTTGGCAAATACTAATTGGCTTGTAATGGTGTGGATAGAGTGAATTCCTGTAGCTTGTGTACAGTGAGCTTTGAAGTTGTTTTGTACTCTAAAACAGCTACACAGTGAATACTCAGAGTTCAGATCACAATTGTTTTATTTCTTTTGTTAGCTTAGTTAGTTAGGGTGAGCAGGAAGCATGTCAGCAGAGGAGTATGGAAAGCTGACAAGGAGCCAGCAGGCGTAGATATGCCAGGCTAGGGGACTGGTGCATGGAAACCTGACTAAGGCAGACCTGATTGCAGCCTTGGTTACAGCTGCATCAGAAAACAGCAACCAGAAGGACAATCAGACTGACAGTGGAGACATAATACCCTTGGAGAATGGGCAGCTCAACGTTTCTGCAGAGGACATAAAAATCCATCTGGAGCTAAAGAGACTTGAGTTGGAGGCCAGACATGTGGAAATAGAAGCAACTGAGAGACTGTGCCATTTGCAGGCTGAGGAGAATGATAAACCATTACATTTAGAAGCTGAGGAAAAGGAGAGGCAGAGGCAGCATGAGAAGGAGATGCTGGCCCTTTGCCAGAGTCATGGAGGTAATGGGGAAGGGAGTAACTGGACCCCAGAAGCACAACAAGTCAGTAAATTTCTTCCACAGTTTAAAGAGGGAGATAATTTTGATAGTTTCATTCATACATTTCAGAGGGTATGCAAACAGTATGGTGTTGACTAAAGGCTCTGGGTACAGTTCCTGACCCCCTTACTCCATGGTAAAGCTGTAACTGTGTTGTCAAAAATGTCTGCCATTGCATGTTTTTATTATACTGATGTTAAAAAGCATTTGTTAGAATTGTTTAAGCTAACACCTGAAACATATAGGAAAAAGTTTCATGAGCATAGACACAAGGCAGATGAAAGTGTGTGTGGATATGTTGCCAAACTGAGCACTTATTTCCATAGGTGGGTGAGTGGACATCAGTTCACCACTTTTGAAAAGCTGGCAGACCTTTTGGTGAGGAAACAAGCCCTTAGCACTTTGCCTGAGGACATGAGGATCTGGTTAGCTGATTGACAATGTGCTACTTCAGATGAGTTGGGGAAGAAGGGAGACCTACACCTGGCAAGCAGGGCAGCCCTGCACCAAAAAAGGACCCCCAGTACTGCTCATGGGTCTAAAGGAACCCATGGTGGGCAGCACAGATTTCTCCAACAGAATCTGACAGTAGCAGGGGAAGCCACTAGTCTAGGTACACATCCAGGAGCTAGAGTTAAATGTTTTGAATGCAACCAGTGGGGCCATGTGGCATACAGGTGTCCATTGAGGCAAGGTGGGAAACAAAAGATGAGAGCCAGTAAGTGGAGAAGACAAAATGCCAATAGTAGGTTGTCTTGAGTCAACAGGGGTACTAAATTACCATCCAGCAAATGTCCTGAGAGGGAAGGATTTGGATGAAGCAGTACTATGTGCTTATGTAGTTACACGCAGATAGGCTAGGAGACAAGCATGTGGGTCTGGTAGCCTGGGGGAGACCCAGACTGACTGCATACTTGCAGGACTGGTGAGGTGGTTACTTCAGGGAGGGAGCTACTCTGTAGCAGTGAAACTGAAGGTGAGCCACAGCTGCTTGTGGGTACTGATGGTCCCTTGGACAGAGTGACTGCAAAGGTAGAGGTGAGTAGTAGTACCCAGGCTGACAGTGAGGCACCACTGTCAGAGGATGCCAGACTTCCTGTGGAAGGGAAGCTGGGAAGGGTTACAAGGAGAGAGTTGAGGCAGACTCAGCTCTCACACCCTACATTGCAAGGCCTGGGGCAGGTAGCTAGGGAGGCAGCTGATTCTCAAAGAAAGGGGGAATCTGTATACTGGGACAAAGGGTTACTATACAGAGAGAGGACTCCTGAGGGAGGGCTAGAAGGTGGCAGAGTACAGCAGTTGGTAGTGCCTATGACCTACCATCTGATGCTTCTAGCCATAGCCCATGATATTCCCTTTGCAGGTCATATGGGCATAAAATGTACAAAAAGGCATATTATGCAGAACTTCCATTGGCCTGGAATTTTCAGAGATGTAACAGGGTACTGCAGGACCTGTAAGCAGTGCCAAAAGGTAGGCAAGGCAGGAGACAAGGTAAGAGCTTCTTTGATGCCGTTGCCTGTGACTGAGGAGCCATTTCAGAGGGTAGCTATGGATATTGTGGGTCCTCTGAGTACCCCAAGTTCCACAGGGAAACAGTATATCCTAGTGGTAGTGGATTATGCTACACGATACCCTGAGGCACTGGCTTTGTCCTCCATTGAGGCAGAGAAGGTGGCAAATGCTTTGTTAGAGATTTTCAGCAGGGTAGGTTTCCCAAAAGAAATACTGACTGACAGAGGTGCCAATCTTATGTCAGACCTGCTGGCTTGTCTGTGGAAGTCCGGTGGGGTGAAGCACATGAATACCACCCCCTACCATCCCCAGACTAATGGTCTTGTTGAGAGGTTAAACTCTACAATCAAGTCCATGCTACAGGCATTTGCAGATCAGTTTAAGATGGAGTGGGACAAATATTTGCCCCATATGTTGTTTGCTTACAGAGAGGTTCCCCAGGAATCCACAGAGTTTTCACCCTTTGAGTTGCTGTATGGGCATAGGGTGAGGGGACCTCTAGATTTAATTTGAGATGAGTGGGAAGGTGAGTGCGAGTCTCACAAGGAGTCTCTTGTGGCATATGTCCTTAACCTCAGGACAAGGCTCAGGGAACTCATGGGCCTGGTCCAGGAGAACTTGGCAGAAGCCCAACAACAGAAAAAGGTGTGGTATGACAGGAATGCTCGAGCTAGAGAGTATGCTGTGGAGCAGCAGGTAATGGTTCTTATTCCTTTCAGACACAACAATCTGCAAGCAGCTTGGGAGGGATGCTACAAGGTGGTAAGAAAGATAAGTGATATTAAGTACATGGTGGAACTGCTAGACAGAAGGCAGGAGCACAGATTGTACCATGTTAACATGATGAAACTTTGCCATGATAGGGAGGCTCTTGTGCTGAGCATTTGCAGTGGATTGCAGAGGAGTCTGAAGGAGATCTGGGGACTGATCTCCTCAGTGAGGCTCAGGCTGACACCTTAGTGGAAGGAGAAGCAGTGTCCCAGCAGCTATCTCCTACCCAGGTTCGAGAAATCTGAGCAGTGTTGCAGGAATGTGGGGACATGCTAACTGGGAAACCAGGGTGCACCCACCTGGGGAGCACCAGGTGGATGCAGGACCCCAAAGGCCTATTAGACAGGCCACTTATAGAGTGCCTGAGAGAGTCAAATAGACTCTGAGGGAGGAGGTACAGGAGATGTTGGAACTAGGGGTGATTCAAGAGTCCAACAGTCCCTGGGCCACCCCAGTGGTGCTGGTGCCAAAGAAGGATGGCAGTACAAGGTTCTGTGTGGACTACAGGAAATTAAATAGTCACACAGAGTCAGATGCTTACCCCATGCCTAGGACAGATGAGGCCCTAGAGCAGCTGGGTGGGGCTAAGTGTCTTACAACCACTGATCTTACCAAGGGTTACTGGCAGGTACCCTTGACTTCCAGTGCTAGAGAGAAATCAGCCTTTGTGACTCCTTTTGGCTTGTATGAGTTCACAAAGATGCCCTTTGGGATGAAGAATGCCCCAGTGACTTTCCAGAGGATGGTAGAGCATATCCTAGTAGGAGCAGGAGGGTTTGCTCTTGCTTACCTAGATGATATTTCCATCTACAGCCATTCCTGGCCAGAGCACCTTTAGCATGTCAGGGAAGTGCTGGGCAGACTACAAAGGGCAGGGTTGACTATTAAGCTGAGCAAATGTCAGGTGGGTATGGCAGAGGTCTCCTATCTAGGACATAGTGTGGGGAGTGGTAAGATAAGGCCAGAACCTGCCAAAGTGGAAGCCATTCAGGCATGGCCTGCACCTGTTACTAAAAATCAAGTGAAGGCATTTTTAGGGACAGCAGGATACTACAGAAAGTTTGTCCCCAGTTATAGTACCATAGCTACTCCCCTCACAGACCTGACAAGGAAGAACAGGCCAGATAAGGTAGTGTGGACCCCATCATGTGAACAGGCAGTCCAAAAGCTTAAATAAGTTTTGGGAGGAAGCCCTGTGTTAGCCAGTCCAGATTACAACAAAGAATTTGTTGTGCAGGTGGATGCTTTGGACCCTGGGGTGGGGGCTGTACGTAGCCAGATTTCTTCAAAGGGAGAAGAGCACCCAGTGCTTTATCTCAGTCTTAGGCTCCAACCCAAGGAGGAATGCTATGCAGCTGAAGAAAAGGAATGTCTAGCCATTGTGTAGGCAGTGCAGAAACTTCAGCTTTATCTGTATGGAAAGAAATTCACTGTTATGACAGATCACAGCCCCCTAACATGTTTAAACAGAGCCAGCCAGCAAAATGCCAAGTTATTAAGATGGACCCTGGGGTTGCAAGCATATGATGTGTCAGTGCAGCACCACAGTGGGATTAGCAATGCCAATGCAGATGGTCTCTCAGGACAGGGAATGGGGTAAGGTACACTCAGATAGACCTGACCCTCTCAAGCAGCATTTCTCAAGGGTCACTTGAAAAACTAGCTTCAGTTCTTCGGGGGGGGGATGTGAAGGCTACCAGCCTAGTCAGATAGAATTTTGCAGATAATTCTGTCACTTGTAAATATGAATGGAAACTACAGGCTTGTTGTCTTAAATGTAAAGAAATATTGTTACATGTGGTACTGGAGATAAATGTGACAACAGTGCATTCTACTGCCTAAAGTAAAGCATGTGGTGACCCTTTGATGTAGACAGTGGTGCCGAAGGGTCTAGATGAAAGAATTCTTGCTATTGTTTTAACCAAGAGTTAAATTGCTAGATTTAAACATACAAATGTATTTTTATTGCTCTGTTTCCCAACCAGCTGCAGGATAACAAAATGAGATGTTAAGAATGTAAACGCAGGTTCTGTTAGCCTGGGAACCCAGGGAAGTGTGAAGAATGATGTAATGTGAATCAGAACTGCAATTTCAATTTAAACAGAGAGAACCAGAGAGTATTAAGCATTTTTGTCTTGACCATCCAACTCATCAGCACTCTGTCTGTTTTCTTATGCAAGTTATCTTAGACTTGTGTTTGCTTTTAGAAATAGCTAGGAACTAGAAAGAACAGACTAAGTGTTTTTCTGTGGTGCCAGAACTGTACTACTGAATTATTTAAGCATTTCTCTGTGATCTCTGAACTCTTGACTAGCACGGTGTAATAGAAAGTATTGTTTTGTGTTTTTATTATTTATTATTAAATATTTTAAAACCTTTCAACTGTGGCTGTTTTGTGTAGAGATAATTTAAGCTCTAGAGTACACTGCATATTTATAATGATTACTGTACCAAGTCACTCCAAATAAGCCTTGACTGTTTAGTCACACTTACCAATTGGATAATAATATTGCACAGGAAAAATTGGACATCCTTTTAAGGACCTTTGAGTAGCTGATAAATATTAGCTGGGTGGTGGCAGGCAGTACTACCATATAGTCTGTGTAATAGGGGCACAGCTGGAGAACCTGTGCCAGCCTTTCACAGGAGTGTCTGTGTGGTTGTATAAACTCTTATCTCAAAGTGTGTGTGTGTGTCAGCTACTTGGGCAGGGACACAAAGCACTGGTTGGACAGAAAGGGTGCTGGAGATTTTTAGCTTGCCCAGCTAGGCTGAGATCTGGACCCTATAGCTGTGCCAGTAGGGAGTCTTATTGTGGACCTGGAGAGCAAGGGAGCGGCCAGCCCCTGATTGACTATGATCTCTGTGTGTTATTAAGGGAAATTGCACTTTATTGTGTATTGGTTATCCTTTCCTCCTATAAGAGACGCCCTCTCTGGTGTTAGTGGTGAGGATTGAGGCTCCTTGATTGCTGGGCCAGGGCACAGGTGTCACACTGGTCTGTTAATAACAATGTTTTACTTAACTCAACAGTTACTGAGGAGATAGCTAATGCTCTGGTGGAGTTTACGACTGACCCTTGTGATATAGGTATCCCTTATGACATTCATGGGTGGCATGTAAATCTGTACTTAGAGGTATATTTATTCAAAAATCCACAAACCTTAAAAAAAAGAGCAAAGAAAAAGAGAACCGTCTAATATCTCAGATTAGAATACTAGATGAGAAGCTTCAAGTGAACTACACCTTAGCAGTAGAAAATGTTATGCTAGAAAAGCAAAGGGAACTATTTGAGCTACACCAGTCCAGTTACTCCCTGCAAGAACTAAGGCTTATATCAAAATACTCAGAATGGTTACAAACCTCTTCCAAAGCACTAGCTAGGATAACTGAAAATAAACAGAACTCACTCAGAATAGCCCTTATTCATCATCAAGATACACTGTATACATCAGACACCCAAATTATTCAACTATTTCACCAAGTATACTCAGATATATATGCTAGTAACAACCGCCAAACCCGATCGCAGAAATAAAAGACTATCTTACCAACATCACATTTCCAAGGCTAAATAATGACCAAAAAGTAATCCTATCTGCCCCACTGACACAACAGAAAGTTTTAAATGCCATTGGCAACCTCAAAATAGGCAAAGTTCCAGGCCAGATGGTTACTCTCCTGATTTATATAAAACCTTCAAATTTAAGTTAGCTCCCATTCTACTCAAGGTTTTTAACTGTATATCTTCCAGTGGTATATCAGACCTCTACATTAATTACTCAAAGACCATACTAATCCCTAAAAATAGCCTGGATAAATCCAACCTTAATAACTACAGGCCAATTTCCTTAATGGACACTGACATTAAAATTCTATCATCTATTTTAGCAGAAAGGCTTAAAAAAGTAATTCCTTCCCTAATCTCTAAGGATCAGGCAGGTTTCATATCCAACAGGTGTACCTGGGATTATATTCTAACTATGGAAACCATGATTAAACTTACCAAAAAGGATAAAAATCCGAGATATGCAATGATACTAGATGCGTGTAAGGCATTTGACAGGGTCAACTGGAACTTTCTTTTTACAGTCCTCTCCTACTTTGACATACCCCCTGAGTTCACTAATATTATTAAAATCTTATATAATAGCTCTTATACGTGCTTACATATCAATAAGCAATACTCACAACCGATAAAAATTTCAAATGGCACCAGACAAGGATGCCCTCTCTCCCCTCTTTTGTTCAACTTATATCTAGAACCCTTCATCCTATCCATATTACAAAATACACAGCATTCAATCCCCAGAATACGGGTCTAAATTAGAACATCGAGGTTTCAAATCTTCGAATGTTCTAATATCGAACCCTATGCAGCGAAAGCTTAAAATATCGAAGCAACAGAAACCCAAATTTTTTCCTAGTGAAAGAATTTGGTTGTCCATTTCTGTTGCTTTAGTATTTTCAGTGCTGTGGTGGAAAGTTACGGGTCAAGTTCAGGTAAGTGTGCGATTATGTGGATGTGAGGGTTAGGGCGGGTTAGGTGAGTTAGGGTTAGGGTTAGGGCGCGGGTTAGGTATGTGTGCGATTGTGTGGACATGAGGGTTAGAGCAGGTTAGGTGAGTTAGGGTTAGGGAGCAGATGAGGTGAGTGCGATACTGAAGAACCTTAGGGTTAGGGTTTGGGTTAAGGTAAGTGGATAGTTAGTGGTGTGTGTATAGTTTAGTGTACGGTTAGGTGTAAGATTTTAGGTGTATGTGTGTGGATTGCTGTTTGTTTGGTGTGCTTGTGTTGTGTGTATGTGTTTTGGAACAGCAGTTTTTTTCCCCTAGGAAAGAAATCGCTGATGTCCTTCAAGGATGCATCTGCAGTCATAACATATGGGTTGTCCTGCCTCAGGCAGCCCTTCGGTCGGCCAGATTCCAAAGTCTGGGTCTGGCCTCAGCTGATGTCGCACTTTCCCCGACGTCAGAGTGTCTGGGGTATAAAAGCATCTGCCGACGACATTTTCCTCAGTCTTTCTTGCCGCGCGGTGCCCGAAGCAGAAGCAGTTTGCAAGTGCTGGTCGGCCAGCTCCTTTGATTCAGCTACCGAAGACTTCGAAAAAGCTAAGTACCCCGTTGGGGACTCTTTCTTGCCTCAGCCGATGTCAGATAAAGTAAATAATTGTTTAACTTGTGGGAAACAAATACCTCATAAGGATTTCCACTCTTACTGTCTCCCTTGCTTAGGCACAGACCACGACGTCTCAGCCTGCTCTGCCTGTGCTTCGTTCAACCTACGAATGCTTAGGCATCGGTCAGAGTTTGCAGAGGAATACTTTGGGGCTAACTTTGCATATATAATGCCGTCGGATACTCCGACTTCACATGTAGTTAAAAAACGGAAGGACAAGGACTGACCCTCGCGGCCCGCGGTTTCGGCTGAAACCTCGGTCTGGCCTACCGTGAGTGTCTCGGTTTCGGCTGAAACCGAGTCCTCAGTGCTTCCTGTTACCGAATCCTTACAACCGACTACCTTGGCCTCGGAGGCTCCGGCCGAGTCGGTTATCGAACTACCTACGGAAACCGGTGTCCAGGACATGTCCGACACCATTCCTTTAGACAAGTCCACCCCTGCACGTGGTGCAGCCAGATCTCCTGCGTCCATGTCCATTAAGGCCTTCTCTAGGGCTAAAGCTGCCAAACTTGCCAAAGCTTTGCCTCCCAAGTCTACCTCTCAGAGGCCTTCCACCAGCACTCAAATTCTCAGCCTAGCAGAGGACCTTATCTCCTTAATTAGAGGTTCTCAGCCTCACCCGGACAGGGGCTCTCTTCCACCTCCAGACAAAAGGCCCAGGGTTGAGCCCTCTGACCCCCACTCTTCAGATGAGTCTACGGATGAATCTGTGTTGTCAGAGCACCAGCAGGAGGCTTATTCGGCCTACGAGGATTCTGATGCTGAAGAATCCATTCCTTCGGCCTCCCCTCCTGAGGAGTTTTCTTTTGGTGAGACACTGCATTCTATGAGAGAGCATTTCCAATGGCAGGGCCAGGAATTTTCTGATTCCAGAAAAAGATTAAGGACCTTTTTACATTTACCTCAGCATAGGCCTTTGGCTATACCTCCTGTTTTGAATGTTATTGATGATGTGTACTCTGATGCTAGTACAGCCCCTGATTCTCTACCTCCGGCTCCTGCCAAACCTGATAGGTACTACAGGGTTCCGGATTCTCATTTTCACCTGTACAAGGCCCACACTGCAGACCCAGAAACCATTTCACAGGGCCCTAAAGGGGTTGCAGCTGCCACTGCTAAAAATCCTTTACCTTCTGAAAGGGAATCTAGAGCTTTAGAGCGATGGGGAAAGAAAGTTTATACTTCTGCAACTCTCTCTATGAGGGCATTAAATTGCCAATTCCATATGATTCAGTACCAAGAGTATCTGTTAGATGAATTGTATAAGAAACTTTCCTCCTCTGAGCCCCTTGACTGAAAATCTCTTCAGGATCTGGTACATAACTCACAGCAGGTTAGCAACCATTTTCTGCAATGTGGCTATGATGCACTGGAAGCTTCATGTAGGTCAGCAATGACAGGGGCAGTTATACGAAGGCATGCCTGGTTGAAGGAGCAATCTGTACCGGACCATGTTAAAGCTAAGCTCCTGGATGCTCCAATGGAAAAACAAAAATTATTTGGTTCCACAGCCCAGGAGGTCTTAAAGAAGTTTGAAGAAAAGGCAAAATCTGTGCAAACAGTCAAGGACTTTCTGCAGGTACAACCATCGAAATTCAGCAGAAATTGGCCTACTAAGAATTGGTCCTTTCCAGACTCAGACAGATCACAGAGAGGAAGGAACAGGCGTACCAGAGGTAGGAGGCAGGCTAGAGGCCACTACAGAGGCCGTCAGTGGCGGCCATCCAACCAGAGAGGTGGTGCAGGTACAGCAACAACAACTGCTACACCAGGACAAACACAATTACTTAATTTTGACCCCGCCGACCAGGGCTCAATTAGAAGCACCATTGGGCGGAAAGCTTTCTTTATTTTCAGAAAATTGGCATTACATTTCAAGGGACTCATGGACGCTGCAAATAATAGACAAAGGATACAGGTTCCATTTCTACACATTGCCAAAAAGACAAGGAATGCCAGACCTGCCACCAAATCAGAGGGCCGAGGCTTTGAAGCAAATCACCAAATTACTACAAATGAAAGCCATAGAGAAGGTTCCTCACTCAAAACAAGGCCAAGGTTTTTATTCAAGGCTATTCCTTGTACCAAGAAAAGAAAATCAATGGAGGCCTATTCTCGATCTGTCCGCACTGAACACTTACCTCATTGTGCCGAAATTCAAGATGCTGACTCTACAGCAGCTTCTTCCCATGCTGGGCAAGGAGTCTTGGCTGGTGACTCTAGATCTCAAGGAGGCATACCTGCATGTCCCCATTCGACAAAGTTGCAGAAGACACCACATATTTCTTGCAGGATCAGAGCATTATCAATTCTCAGCATTGCCCTTTGGCTTATCTACTGCGCCCAGAGTGTTCACGAAATGCCTGGCATCAGTAATTGCACACTGCAGACTTCAGGGGTTCAAATCTACCCATATCTGGATGACTGCCTGATACAAGCGGACAGCAAGACAAAATTGTTAAAGGACTTGGACTATGCCATCCAGCTACTACAGGCCTTGGGATACACAGTCAACATCCAAAAATCAAGACTTGTGCCATCCCAGAGGATAACCTTTTTGGGTGCAGATCTGGATACAACCACCCAAATGGCATTTCTCACAGAAGAAAAACAGAAACAACTTCCAGATTACTTCAAGAATCTGACAAGACAAACTCAGCTAACTGCAAGGAAAATCCTGCAGGCCCTGGGTTTCATGGCATCCTGCATAATGCTGATCCCACAAGCCAGGCTACATATGAGAAGATTGCAATGGTACCTAAGGAGTGTATGGACTCAGCACAGTCACAGCTTAGAAACTCTGATTCCAATCATACCTTGCCTTCAGAAGGAATTCCTGTGGTGGGCTCTAGCCTGCCAGACAAACAGAGGGTTGCCCTTCGTCAAACTAAAAGCAAATCAAACCATCACCACAGACGCTTCAGACCGAGGTTGGGGAGCACACATGGAGGACAAATGTATCCAAGGGCTATGGTCTCAAGGACAGCTGCGAATGCACATAAACCAAAAGAAAATGCTGGCAGTGATACATGCAATCGAGGCTTTCAAACCTTTCCTTCAACAAGGCCACCTGCTAATAAGGACAGACAACACCACAGTCATGTGGTACATAAACAAGCAAGGAGGCATGCATTCCTACCCTCTATGCAGACTGGCTATGAATCTATGGGATCTTTGTTTGAAACTCAATATACAACTGCAGGCCCAGTTCGTGCCAGGGAAAGACAATACTCTGGCAGACAGCTTAAGCAGAACTACCATGGATGCACACGAATGGATGCTGCACCCAGACATCTTTTTGCTCATAACACAGACATGGGGAAGGCCTGAGATAGATCTGTTCGCCTCACCCCACAATCACCAACTGGAAATTTTTTGCACAAGGACATACCACCCACAAGCATGGAAGGTGGATTCTCTTTCATTCAGCTGGAAAGCCCGAAAGGTCTATGCTTTCCCACCAATCCCATTAATGTCCAAGGTTTTACTGAAGATCAGGGCAGAACAGCCAAAAGTGATTCTGATAGTCTGATTAGATTATGATTATTCTGATAGATAGAACCTGACTAATCTTTTACCTCTTCTGTGCTTTTCTAATACTCTGAGCTTTCCTACTACTTTATTTTCTCTCTTGTGAGTCTGCTTCAATCTATTTCCCTACAGTTTTTTTGTCTGTTTCCTCTTTCCCCTTTGTTAATCTCTCTCTTCCATTCTTTTTACTTTTCCTTCACTTTTCTTAAACTGCTTCCCTTCCTCCTCTCCTACGATAGAGTTTCTCTTTCTCCTTTTGGTACTAAGATTAGTTCTATAAATTATTATAAATCAACTTTTGCTCTCTGCTTCATGCCTTGTTCTTGATGTTATTACAGCTAATACTATTATCCTTAGAAGTGTGATTTTTTTATGTGTATATCTGTAATTGGGTTCTATTTTTTTATTGTCTCGCCATTTATGATGATTTGTCAATTTGATTGTCTATTTTTGACCTTTTGTTAAAATTTATGTGGAGCTTTTCTCCCCGGGCCTCTACTGAAAATGGAAATATATCCAGCTAGACTAGCCCAGTCAACAAATGTAAACTAAAATAAAATAAAATAAATGATAGCTCCAGACTGGCCAAGGCAGCATTGGTACCCATTGTTGAAGAGCTTATCACAGACGAAACCGTGGCCTCTCCCATTATGGCCTCTTCTTCTGACGCAGAACAATTACAAGATCCTGCATCCCAACCTAAAGACCTTGCAGCTAACTGCTTGGAGAATACCGTGACTCCTTCCAAGGACAGCTTATCCCAGAGGGTAAAGGGCATTATTATGGAAGCTCGCCGCCCTTCCACAAGGAAGGCATACTCAGCAAAATTGAAAAGATTTCTCTGTTGGAACACAACAAAAGGCCTTGATGTGACAGTGATGAGCATGTCACATATACTGAAATACTTAGCAGAATTGTTCCACAATGGCCTGTCGTACTCTTCCATTAAAATTCATGCCTCAGCAATTTCAGCAGAATACAGTGTAAATCCTCCTGTCTTTTCGCATCCTCTCTTAAGACAATTTCTCAGAGGGATCAAGAACATCAGTCCTCCAAGGAGACCACCTCTACCAACTTGGGACCTTAACTTTGTGCTGGAAAAACTAACACTCCCTCCATTTGAACCAGCAGCAACGGCCGATCCACAATATCTATCCTGGAAAACTGCATTCCTTCTGGCCATAACTTCAGCAAGAAGAGTATCTGAGTTACAAGCTTTGATGGCAGTGCAGCCATTTCCTATTTTTCATCAGGACAGAGTTTCATTAAGAACCAACCCAACCTTTATGCCAAAGGTGGTATCTAGAGTATCCTTGAACCAAGCAATTCATTTGCCTACTTTCTTCCCAAATCCACAAAATAAAGGGGAGAAACTTCTACACACCCTGGATATCCATAGGCAGTTACGCTACTATTTGGACAGAACTAAAAGTTACAGAAAGACTGACCAGCTGTTTGTAGCATATGCTGCTGGGACACAAGGAAAAGCAATTTCCAAACAGACAATCTCAAAATGGATAGGAAATTGCATTCGCTTTTGCTACTCTTTTCATGGAAAGACTGTTCCTGTGAATATTAGGCCTCATTCCACGAGAGCCACAGCCACCACTACAGCCTTCCTAAGAGGGGTGGCTACCAAGGACATTTTAGAAGCTGCTACATGGAGCTCCGTGCATACTTTTGCCAAGCATTACAATTTACCCTTATACTCCAGATCCAGAGCAGGCTTTGCTACTGCAGTCCTGCAGGGTCTCTTAACTACACCATCTTTTTCTTAGTACCTCCTCCCCCAGATTGGCTATGGTATTCTACCCATATGTTATGACTGCAGATGCATCCTTGAAGGACATAGTACAGTTTTGTACCTACCATAAATGTAGATGTCCGATAGGTATGCATCTGCAGTCAGGTTTACCCTCCCTCCTTCCCTCTGTGGTATCCCTAGGGTGCTTACCCCTCTATTAGCTAGCTGGGGTATCTATTATGGTGTATTTGTTTATATATATATGTATATATTTTTGAAAATGTTTGGATTTTATTGCATTCCTCCAAATTTAGCCTTCCTAGAGGGCACCTGGCATCTGGGGCAAGAAACACTGAGGAAAATGGCGTCGGCTGATGCTTTTATACCCCAGACACTCTGACGTCGGGGAAAGTGCGACATCAGCTGAGGCCAGACCCAGACTTTGGAATCCGGCCGACCGAAGGGCTGCCTGAGGCAGGACAACCCATATGTTATGACTGCAGATGCATACCTATCGGATATCTACATTTATGGTAGGTACAAAACTGTACTTTCTGACAGGTTGAGATTGTAATCTTTCACTTACATAGGGGCAATTAATCACCATATGCTTTTTTAAGCAGTCGGTGATCTAATGTAGACCCCCAGAATACTACACACCAGGATCAACTTGACCGCTTTTGCTGATAACCTGAATCTATATTTTGGACTTCCCCTTTCGGACACCAACAAATTAGTGACTACCTTGAATACCTTTGAAGCTATCTCGGACTATAAAATTAACCAAAATAAATCCTTTATTTTTTCCAATCAATCCTTTAGCTCATAGGGAAAATCTTTTTCCAGACTCACCCTTCCACATAACATACTCCTTCAAATACTTAGGGATCTACAATGACCATTTGTCTTCTTCCACATTGCAGTCCAATTTATGTAAATTATGGGCGTCTCTTTCACAAGACCTATCTAGATGGCAACAGATGAAGCTTTCTATGCTATCTAAAACATCTATCATTAAAACGAACATTCTCCCAAAGCTTCTCTATCACTTTCATGCATCTCTCTCCTCCATTTCCATTGCATTTCTCACTAAAATCCACAAAGCCTTTGCGAAGTTCATAGGGCACCCAAAATCGATAAGAATGTCATACCAAAGACTTACCTATCCAAAAGCTAATGGAGGCCGAGGTATGCCTAACCTTCTACTTTATTACAGAATCCTACATGCTAATAGATTAACTACTATTGCCAATTATTGTAAATCAAGCAATATGAACTCCCCTTTGGGTAAAACTTTGGCATAATCATGCCCTGAACAATCATTTTTTAACCCCAAAGCTCTCCCCTTCTTAGGCCCAATAACTCTCAGGAATCTGAAGTTGCATCATATCCTAAAGGTTAAAATCAAGTCTTTCCAAGACATTCTTAAATCCCTGAAATTAGAAAAAGCTCTACTTCTATTTCAACCCATTCACCTCAATCCTAATATCAGGTTGAACTGTAACATGATCAATCTGGTTGACTACCCTTTAATAAAATAATATACACTATGGGTTATCCATAATCATAGAAGTTCATCACTAGCAGAACTATGTGGTATCCTTATCAAAAAAAAAATACACCGTAATTCAATTCTAAGGCAAATAAGGGAAATCACTACATCTCTACTTCAAGGTCACACCATTGATGAATCTGACCTTAATCAGGTGCCATCCTGCTACAAAGCCTAGCTAGCAAGAAAAGTATGCTGTCCCTTTCCTATAAACTTATAAGCACAATTCATTTCCATGATAAAATGATCTATGCAGACTATTGGAACCAACAAGGGTCGAATATATTAGTAGATCAAAAGGTAGCAGCTATTAAATCCATGCTTATGTTTTCCCCATTCAAGAAGCTTACTTATACACAATTTATGATTACCAATAACTTATACTTTACTCCATTACATCTAAATAAATTTAACCCGAGCGTATCTACTGCATGCTCCTGCTGCTTCTACCCTCAGGCTGATATCCTACATATAATATGGTTTTGCAGATACTCCCACAGTATTTGGTGCTTCCTCAAAGTGAGACTTGACAAGATGGGATACCATAAATCAACCCTCTCGTGGGAGATGGCATTGTTACATGTTACTGACCTTAAAATGTCAAAACTAAGATTGTATATCTTAATTACACTCTGTCTATTAGTGAAATTCTACATTACCAAACATTGGCTAGATCGAACTAAGATGTCCTGGAGAGGGTTTAGATGTTTTGCTATTAAATATATTGTCACAAAAACTTCTAATAACAAACTCCCATAAGTATGCTTATTACCTGACTTTTTGGGATACCATATTTGTGCATTTGGCTGACAATTAAGTATGTATAAACTTAGGTAGCTTATCGCTACTATATAGTCTTTCCCTATAGGTGTATTTAAATCCTTCTTTCTTCCCCATTTCTCCCTACCCTGACGGTACGGTGGCTCAAGATAAGTATCATGTCCTCCCCTCCACCCCCCCCCTTTATAAATTTCAAACAAGGGCAATACATTGTGTTCAGTTATAGTAATCATCCTTTTGCATCTAGATTTTACATTAGGTTTGCTCTCAGATGTCATATTAGTGTCAAGCAGCACTTTTGTATATATTGTATATAGTTAGTAGCTATATGTTCTCTTCTGTGTCACTGCTCATTGTTAAACTGCAATTCTGTGTGATTTTTTATGAATTGTAAAATCAAAAAAAATTCTATTTGATAATAAACCTTTTTGTTACTGCATACAATTGCATTAATTAGTAAACTGTATAAAAAACAGATATGTCCCACAAGTTTTCAGTGGGTTGTGGCTGAGACACTCCCTGTGGGGTACACCCAGGAGGACATCTTCATCAGGTGCTCGAATCACCTTATCTGACCCCTCTGATTCTGAAAAGGCAGTTACTACTCTGAGTTCATCCTCTGTTATCAGGTTCCCCACAGGAGTGAGCCCTACAACCTTGTGATGATGCATAATTTCTGCCAGTTGTATGAAAGATGCCACTTTTATAGTTACTACATAAAGCTTATGATCATAGCTGAGAGTCCGTACACAAACTGTAGAACTAAGAGCTTTATACTATGACTTATTTTTGACTTCACCATCACAGTTTTTTAAAATGTCCCCCTTTATTTTTCATTTTGCATGGGGTCAAGGTGTCATGTGAACTGCCACCACATATCTCAAGGTGAAGCTACTCATATCTTCTTCAATAGTCAATCCTAACTGTCATTGGTCTTTTCTCGCATAATCCATCCATCTCTTGGTTGGACATCCTTGTCTTCTCTCAACATCTTCCTAAGTCTCCCAAATCTTTGCCAATCATATTCCACTTTACTGCTCATGTGACCAAACCAAGTAGACTGTTTTCCTTCATCTTCTGTTCAACTGAGGCTACTTTGGCTTCTGTTCTGATATCCTAATTTGTTCATCTGCCCCACAATGTGCATCGTACTTCCTGCCAATGGCACTTCATCTTCATCACCTTAGGCTTCTTCAGCTGCTCTGCCTTCACTGCATAACTTTCTGTGGCACGCAGAAATACTGGTTATACCACTGTGTTTTGTAGACATTACTTTTCAGCTTCCTTGGCATACTGCTGTCACATACTACCCATGGTGCATTGTACCAGCTGGCTACCCCACTTATGATTCTTGCTCTGACTTCCTCATTCAGAATTCCCTTCTCCTCAGTCACACCTCTCAGGTATTTAGAAGTTGTTAACCTTTTCCATTTTTTCCCTTCTTGTTTAATTTTCAGCTTCTTCTAAGCTCACCCAGTTCCTGCCAATTTCCACTGTCTTGTCTGTACTTACTTTCATCTCATGTGTCTTCAGTTTTGCATTCCAGTCTCTTATCATTTCTTGACGTTTTTGTTTAGTGTCTGCTTGTATTGTCACATCACCTGCATACAACAGCTCTGTTAATATCTCACCTCTGATCTGTTTGTCAATGTATCCATCACCAATATTGATAAAAATGGGCTCAAGGCTGAACCTGGATTCATACTCACTCCCACTGAGTATCTTTCTGTGAGTCCAAATACTGTTCGCACTTGTGTTATTGGACCCTTGTGCATAGCCCTACACTAACTCTGCTAATGTTTCCACTAATTCTATCAATGCTTCATACACTTCAAACTGTTGCAGGATTGCCCAAGTTAGTTCTCTTGGTACCATGTCATATGTCTCCTCCAAGTCTAGGAATACCCAGTTGGACTGCTTTTTTCATTTTCAACTTCAACTCTACAGACTGTTTCACTGCCGATACTGGGTCAGTTTTACTGCATCCTGATCCAAATTGAAACTGCTCATCTGCTACCTTATATAGATTTGACAAGTGTAAAACAAAACAGTAAGGTTGTGAGGAACTTCGGTTCATAGATTAGTACTAGGCTAACTGCCATTGTGGGCCATTTTCAGCCTAGCCAGTTACCCCATGTGAGAATCAAACCCTGCACCTTACGCTTGCAAGGTAAACACCTTGACCATTATGCCAACCTCCCACCCTGGAGGGTCTGATTATTGTTTATAAGAATAACAGCATCACATTATCCCAAGTCGTTTTATGTTGAAATTGAGCTCTGGGACATAATATATCACAATAGTATTTCTGAGAAATTCATAGAGAAGGCAATAGAGAGCATGGTAAATGATCTATGTGGCTTTATCACCATACTTCCAGATAACCAAAGTTATCTACTTTTTTTGAGGTTTTTGAATGTGTTGTGTTAAAAATGTTTGCAAGGTGCAAAAATAGACATTGATGTGTACTAATTCTGAGATTAACTGATTTCCAAGGTAATGGCATATCCCACTGTCCTTGGGATTGTTGACCACAAACACCTGTCAGCTGTCTGTTCTGTTGACCAAAGTCTGTCATCACAAGTGTCAACAGTAAGGTGTTTTATTATATTTAGATGGACAGATGTGTATATATGGGAGCACTGAATTTTGTCAAAAGTATCACTAGTGAATATCTGTTTAGTCGATATAATTTGATTGACTAAACAAATGGTCAGCAGGTGAGCTGGGCATGCAGGGGGGGCTTAACCTCCCCTCTGGAAAAAAAAGCAATGTTCTTATATTTTTTGTACTTTACGTTTTGCACACTCCAAGGTGCATGCGCAGTAGAATGTTGACATCTGTGTACAGATCCTTGCATATGCCTATACTAATTATGGACACGGTGCATGCACAGTAGATTGTTGACATCTGTGTACAGATCCTTGCATATGCCTGTGCTAATCACAGACACGGTGCATGCACAGTAGAATATTGACATGTGTGTACAGATCCTTGCATATGCCTATACTAATCATGGACACAGTACATGCGCAGTAGAATGTTAACATCTGTGCACAGATCCTTGCATATGCCTGTACTAATCATGGACACTGTGCACACGCAGTAGAATGTTGACATCTGTGTACAGATCTTTGCATATGCCTGTACTAATCATGGAGATGGAGTTATTAGAGTAAAGTTGGAATGTTCTGTCTTTCAGAGAGCTCTGAAAGCAGTGAATTTTATTATATTGACAAATGGTTAAACATTTCAAATGCTCTAGTCGTATTAATAACAGCTCAGCTGTACTTTGCACTTCATTCATGTCACGGTAAATGGTATTTGTCACCATTATAAAGGCAGTCAGTGTACTAAAACCATTATGAAAGCTATGCTGTGCATCATACAGGAGGTCATAGTGATTAATGCAGTTTAGCAATTGCTTGTGGAATACTTTTTCAAATAGTTTTGTGATAGGACAGAGGTAAGTAATAGATCTACAATCTTTCAGGACCTTAACTTAAGTGACCTTGAGGAAAGGGATTATGGCAGAGTGCCTGAATGCAGGAGCAGCAGTGGTTGATATAAGAGAGGGGTTGAAAATACTACTAAACTATGAAGGATAATTGTAATTCAATAATCAGGGTGCACAAATAAAACTACTGTTACTTGAGGGTGATATTATGTTACAGAGGACAATAAATGGTTGCTCTTTTTAGTTCTGTGGCTCTATAAAGGCAAGCAATACAATGGTATACTAGATTATAACTGGATCTTATTGTACCTATGTGCAAACAGTGAAGCACAGGAAAGTAAGTGTGAGCAGACATTGCGTTTTTTGTCTGACGTGTGAAACTACAGCATTTCTAGGAAAGTAAAAGTAGATATTATTTTGATATGGGGAACAGTTTGCTGTGACATGACAGAAAGGAATGAAGGGAATCATCTTGCCCATGCTTAGCTTATCTCACAGTAAACAAAATTCAAATGCAAAGTTAGGTTCCATAAAATATTTCATCTTAGTAACATTAAAGTGGCTAAAATGTCAGACTTTAAAGATAGAGACTAGTGTTCATTCTCTTTTAGTTCCGAGTCATATCCAAAATCCTTGAGTTCCCGGGGATCCACTGAAAAAAATCTAAGTGACAAATAGAACTGTAAGAATAAAAAATAAAACAGTAGCAAAACTGATATTTTCACCAGTAAAATACAAAGACAGTACAAGCTCTACACTGCTCTCTAAAAACATATTGCAAATCAATACAATGCATGGCTTGGGTCAAAACCTGGAAAATGTCACCATTACAGCTTTGTATGAAGTAAGGCAACAAGTGGACTAATGGGAAAATCTGCCCCACCTGTGTGATAATCTCCTGTGTGACAATTCACATCCTTGATAGCAGCTTGACAGACTCAAAGCAAATGTCAGTCTGTACCTCTCAGTGTTTGCCCTGCTGTACTGTTTATTTAACTTAAGACTACTAGACTGTCAAAGCAGGATACACAGTCAAAATTAAATTAGGGCTGAGCAAACTTCTGTATCATATACAAGCTTTACAGAATGACCCACTAAATGTTCAAGCAGGCTCAGTCCTCTATACACACTGCGTTCAAAAGGGTGAAGTGTAAGAGTTTAACTGCGGTGCAAAAATCTGACTGGAGAATGTTGCATCTGTAAACAGCTGCTGTGCCAAATGCTGAAAATTCTAGGACGGTGATCTCAGATGGTATCCATATACCTATAAAAAAGGAACATTTATTTATTTATTTTGTTTGTTTACCGGGTAATGTCTGACTGGGCATGAGGCCATTTTCAACAGAGGCCCGGGGAGAAAACTCCATACATACAAATAGACAGCATTAAACAATCAATCTGAACACATATTAATCAACAATGTACAAAGCAAGTCAGTAAAGAAATTAGTTATATAACAATAATTAGCAAATAATTAACAAATTAACAAATTTAACAAAAAATGGCACAGTTAGTGATAAGAACTGGTTGCATGAGTTAGTGAGAACAGTGTGATACAGTAATTGCAAGAGGCAGAAATGCAGTCTACACAACAGTTAAAGACAAAGCAGTATATGTGTATGCATTGCTAACTGAAACGGAGTGTAGAATCAAGATAGCCTTCAGCAGTTATTAGTTGTAGCCGTGAGAATGAGCTAGTTTAAGGTAATGTAAGGGAGTAGTACGTAGCTTAACCAGGAGTATGGCAAGAGCAGAGCCAGTGTTTTGTGAGATGTTCCTTAAGGAGGTTTCTAAACTTATGAATGCTGGGGGGTTTAGCCATAGGGTGAGGAAGAGTATTCCAGAGTTTGGCAGTTGTATGGGGAAAAAGGGTGGTGCACTGTGTGTTGTGGGGTTGGGTAATGTTTAACAATAACTTATTTGAGGTTCTTAGAGCTCTAGGATTCCTCTTGGGTTGGACTAGATTGGTGAGTGCCGGGCAGTTGTTAGGTTTGTGAATTATATTGTGGGCTATGGACAGTTGGTTAAATGTTAGGTTAGGTAGTTCTAACCATTTAAGTTGGGAGAGTATAGAGCAGTGGTGGATTCTCTAAGGGTGGCCTGTGGCAAACTTGGTGATTTTGTTGTAGCATAATTCCAGATTATTTAGGTCAGATTAACAAATGTTTGTAAATAGTAGGGAGCCGTAGAGGAGGGTGGAGCGTAGATGTGTACGGGCAGTGGCTAGTCTGGCATAGTCTGTAAGGTAAGGTTTAATTCTGTAAAGGGTGTCAAGTTTGGAGTGGACTTTTTTGCTGGTGAGGGAAATGTGGGTGTCAGACCTTAGATTATCATCGATTGTGGAACCTAGAAGTTTGGCTTGGCTGGTGGGATCTATTTTGGTTCCATTTGTGGAAAGAATAGAAAGTGAAGTCAGACCCCACCAATATGTTTCGAGATTTAACTGCTGGTTTAAATGAAATGAGAAGACAAAGAGTGTCTGAACAAACTTTGACGGCTAGTCAAGAAGAAAGTTTTATACTACATACACCTATTCTGGGCTCTACAAGCAAAAATAGTAACAGCACAAATTTAGGACTTCCTGCTACCAATAGACTTAACAGTTTGTTCCATAAGCCATCTTTGGATTATACACTGCATAGTGAACGACAGAATGGTAACTTTGGTTCATTAAATACTCAGTTGACTAGATTGGAGCATTTGGGAAGGAAATACAAGTCATTATAACTGGATACTGCATTTTTCACACAATCAACAAAGCTAAAGCAAGTACCAAAAGGTCTTTGCATCTGGAAATTCCCTGCAGGAAGAGAAAAGGGTTCTCCTATGCATCAGGAGTTACTGGACTTATTTGACAGAACAGGACTTGAGGTGATGCATATTATTATTAAAGAAAATTAACATAATTTTTAAAAACTTGAAAATGATATAAAATTGTTGAATGAAAGCACTTTGAGTGACCTATTGTTTGAACGAATGTCAGCTAGGTATGACAAAATATTTTTAGAAATTAAGAATTTTGCTGAGAACAATAGCAAAAGAAAACAAAATAACTTGGGCAGGTCTAGGGAAGATTATTCCCACAAAAGAGCTTACCCTGATCCCCCTCAGGTTAGTTTGAATGACTTTGATGGTGTTGCTGTTAACAATGTTAACAATGGGGTAATTATAACAATAATATAAACACGGAAGAACAAGCCAACAAGTATTTTTTAGAACATCAACCCCCATTGAGACATTCAGAACATTTGATAGATCAACAGCATCAAGTACAATGTGGTTGCTCTTTTCAAGGAGCACTCAGGAGTCATTCAACAAGGGGGAAGAACTGGGGGAGGGGGAGGAGATGATGAATGTTGATTATGTAACATCAGGCTCAGATTTCCCTATGATTTTGATTTTAGCCCAGTACTGCCTCAAAGCAAGAGGTTCTCCCATTCGATTCTCGGCTGGAGTGCGAGGAGTGCTTTCTATGTGGAGTCTGCATGTCCTCCCCGTGGTTGAGTGGCGTTCCGAAAGACATGCGTGAATGGGCGTGCCTTCGTTGAAGGTTGGGCATCGAGCTGGCAGCTCAGCACCATAAAAATCTACTGTCAATTATTAGCGGACCGGAGTTCCGCTGTGGCGACCCTTAACCAGGAAAAAGCCAAAAGACAAACAACTGTCTGAATTTACTCAGGATGTGAATGTTACAATGAATGTTAACAAAGGTGATAATTTGTCTGATAGAGAACCAGTGGCAGCTATTATGAACTATAATTCTGGCACTATTTATAACCTTAGTGATTTTGTCTTAAAAAATGAACACACTACACTTAGTTTAGTGCTAGGATTTAGGACTGATACAGCAAAACTGTTTATTGACTTGTGGCTTTTTACAAGGCAGATAAATTTAAGGTTATTTTTCTTGTGCAAAAATCAAGGTTCACACACCGAACCATTTACTTTAAAATACAAAAGCACCTTTTTACCACCCTGTAGTCCAATGGTCAATATGTTCGAAATGCTTGTAGAAAACGACTTTAGGGAAATTTTAAAAACAAGTAATTCCAGATGCCAAAACCTTTCGAATTATGAGAAATTGGCCCTGAAAGAGTTATCGACAAACAAGACGTATAGGGTGATGAAGCCAGACAGGGGGGGTGGGGGTGGTCATCATGAAACAAATTGACTATGTATGTAAAATGTACTCTCTACTTGATGACAACAATTATGAAATAATTTCTTTTAATGAGATAAACAGGGCATATTCAAAAATTGATATTTTATTTGCTGCCCTGACTCAGGATACCCTCACCCTTGATGAATATGATTTCCTAAGAGTTGAAACACCAAGGATTCGGTTATACTCAGAATACCTAAAATACACAAAAACATCAATGACCCCCCCTTTCATGCCATTTGTAGCTGCACACAGTTCAAAGATCGAGCCATTAACAGCCTTGGTAGATCATTTTTCCAAGACAGTAGTCAGCGACATCAAACACGTCCTAAGAGATTCACGTCTTGAATTATTAAGAACCACATGGGTAGACAAAGAAGATTTATTTGTGGTCATCGATGTTATGAACTTATTCACGGTGATCCCCCACGATATTGGCTTGGAATATTTTGTAGAAGGCTTAATACAAAGTGGGCATTTTAATCAATCTAGAGTCAATTTACTATCAGATTTACAAGAAGCAGTGCTTAAGAATAACTTCTTAGTATTTGAGTGGGAATATTTTCATCAAAAATCTGGGTAGCCATGGGAGCAAAATGTGCTCCAGCATTTGCAAATTTGTTCCTGGCTGAATGGGAAAAGAGGAATATTTTCTCATCCCCTTTTATAGCAAAAAGTCTTGCCTATTCCAGGTTTCTGGATGGTTTGGAGTGGGTCACAGGCTGATGTGTTGAAATTTCTGGAAATTATTAACAGCATTACCCAGTTCTTGAAATTTACTTTCAGGATTAATGCTAATGAAATAGATTATTTAGACATCTTGTTAACCAAAGACATCATTACTGGGGAACTGTCCTCCAACATATTCAGAAAAAAGACATATGCCAACACACTGCTACACTACGATAGTTGCCATCCTAAGCATCAATGTAGAAGTGTAGTAAAGGGCCAAATGGTTAGATTATCCAGATTAGTCAGCGACAATATGAAATTTGGTGAAGAACGTTTTACATTAATACTGTTGGCAATCAGGAAGGAGATAATCAGAAACCACACCACCAGGTTTATTCCCATCCTGAAGGCAGGGCAGAGTAATGCAAACGCAAGTTAAGTTGAAACTTTAAAGAATGATTTCATGGTAGTACCATTTAATCAAGAGGCTCCTGAGTTGAAACGGAGTATGAAAAAAATCTAGAGTGGTTTATTTGACCTTGAGTTTAAAAGTAAATTGGGTTCAGAACCCAGAATTATTTATAGGAGGGGTAAAAATATCAAAGAAATTTTCCAAAGGGACAAAGACATGCTTAAGATTAATTTTACATCTAAAATGTACAAATGTGTCTTTTGTTCAACTTGCAGATTCATTAATGATGGACCATATGTCCAAATTGATTAATATGACAGGAACCTGCAGTGTCCTGGTCATTGCAACTGCAACACAAAATGTGTTGTTTACATTGCTATCTGTATCCCTTGTCCTGCATTTTATGTAGGCAAGACAGTCAGGAAGTTACATAACAGGATTATGGAACATAATAGGGACATCAGGAATAGAAAACTAACTAGCGCTTTATACACACATAGTCTCGTATGTGTCGATTTCAAAAAGTTCATTTTCTTTATTATTGACAGAGTGCTAATAAATAATAGAGGGGGCGACCCAGATTTGGACTTAAAGTTAAGGAAACAGAATGGCAATTGAGATTAAATGCCAAAGCTAGCCCAGGCATAAATGATACCATTTCTGTGACCAGTATTCTGAAAAGGAAAGCTAAATGCATATATATATATATACATTTGTGTATAAGCAATGCAATGTCTTATTATTAATTGTTTTAGAAACATAGGTTGTTAAAACAAGTTTAATTATTAAAATTTTGATATATGTTTATATTTTGGATGTTTTATATCAATATGTATAAGTGTTACAACATGGCAGAGATTGTAATAAGTTATTTATTTACTGCTTGTGGACAGGTGTGGGACTTGAACCGTGATGCCTGCATGTGGAGCCGGGTACTCTAGCCATTACACTATCTTAGCTTCTTTGCAATGCAGTTTTATACAGTGCTTCCTGATTTCTTATTTTTTTGCATGTTTGTCACACTTAAATGTTTCAGATTATCAAACAAATGTAAATATTAGACAAAGATAGTGCAAGTGAATACAAAATGCAGTTTTTAAGTGATGATTTTATTTATTAAGGAAAAAAAACTATCCAAACCTACATGGCCCTATGTGAAACAGTAATTGCCCCCTAAACCTAATAACTGGTTGTGCCACCCTTAGCAGCAACAACTACAATCAAGCATTTGCGATAACTGGCAATGAGTCTTTCACATCGCTGTTCAGGAATTTTGGCCTACTCTTCTTTGCAGAATTGTTTTAACTCAGCCATATTGTAGGCTTTCCGAGCATGAACCGCCTTTTTAAGGTCATGCCACAGCATCTCAATTGGATTCAAGTCCGGACTTTGACTTGGCCACTCCAAAACCTTCATTTTGTTTTTTTTAAGCCATTCAGAGGTGGACTTGCTGGTTTGTTTTGGATCATTGTCCTGCTGCAGAACCCAAATGCGCTTCAGCATGAGGTCATAAACTGATGGCCAGACATTCTCCTGTAGGATTTTTTGGTAGAGAGCAGAATGCTTGGTTCCATCAATCACAGCAAGTCATCCAGGTACAGAAGCAGCAAAGCAGCCCCAGACCATCACACTACCACCACCATGTTTAACTATTGGCATAATGTTCTTTTTCTGAAATGCTGTGTTACTTTTCAGCTTTTGTTTTGTCAGTCATCAAAATATTTTCCCAAAAGTCTTGGGGATCATCAAGATGTTTTTTGGCAAAAGTGAAATGAGCCTTTATGTTCTTTTTGGTCAGCAGTAGTTTTCTCCTTGGAACTCTGCCATGCATGACATTTTTGCCCAGTCTCTATCTTATGGTTGAGTCATGAACACTAACCTTAACTGAGACAAGTGAGGCCTGTAGTTCTTTAGATGTTGTTCTGGGTTCATTTGTGACCTCTTGGATGAGTCATCGCTGCGTTCTTGGGGTAATTGTTGTAGGCCAGCCACTCCTGGGAAGGTTCACCACTGTTCCATGTTTTTTCCATTTGTGGATAATGTCTCTCACCATGGTTTACTGGAGTCCCAAAGCTTTAGAAATGGCTTTGTAACCTTTTCCAGACTGACAGATGTCAATTACTGTCTCTTAGTCTGGTTACGTAGCTGCTGATATGTTGTGTGGTCTATGTTATTTTTGGTAGTGTGGTAAGTGGACCATGCCCTGTATCTTTGTTTCAGCAATGCTTGGGTATCTTTAGACAGCCAAGGTATGTGCCTAATATTTGCTCTTATTTTTCTTGTGCGTGCTAGATTGTGAGTATTTTAAGAAAGGTATTGTTGAAGTAAAGGACTGCCTGATCAAGTGGAAAGTTTCTAAGAGGTGACCAGTTACTTTGCTGAAGAAGATGGTTGAAAGTGAGGGGGGAAAGTTTTTTTTGTTCCTGATAAATTTTTGTTCATAGGTTCATAGATAGGTACTAGGCTATTGGCCTTAGGGCGTATACAAGCCTCGCCAAAAAGGTACCCTGGCTTTCACCACCCAAGAAAATTATTTTCCTGTGCCCTTATCAAGCAGAGCCACAGAGGTGATCCCCGGGGTGAATTTCCTATTTCCCATTCAATCATCAAGACTTTTCTTGAAGAGTGCTAATGAGGAGCTTTGTTTGATATAGATAGGTAGTTTGTTCCAGAGTATGGGAAGTCTCTGGGACAGGAATCTATCCCTCCAGCATGTTCTGTTTATTGTGGTGACAAGATTTAGGTCCCTAGAGCATGTAGCTCAGAGGGATTGGGATTTTTTTAAGTGGAGCATGTCCAATACCTCTGGGTTTGACATAGCATTGTAAGTTAGGCAGAGATCGCCACTGAGTAGGCGATATGTGACGGAGTAAATCTGGAGTTTTTTGAGACGATCTGCGTAGAGCATTTGTTTGAGGCCGGTAATCCTCTTTGTGAGGTATTTCTGCAGCCCTTCCAGTTGTTGTAGATGTCTTGTGTGGTACATACCAAAAGTGGTGTTGTACTCTATAATGGGTCCAATGAGTGGCGAGTAGAGGGGAACAATGACCTCTTTTTTCCTGGATGAGAAACCTTTTGTGATGAGGTGTGCCACACAGAAGGATTTCCTGACTACTGTGGTGATGTGATTATCAAAGGCGAGACTACTGTCCACCTGTGTCCCAAGGTCTCTTATCAAACTTTTGGCGTTAAGTAGACTACCATCTATGTGGTAGCTCATAGGTACAGACTTTTTACCAAAGGGGATGACAATGCACTTTTTGGCATTGAGCTTGAGGTCATGGCTTTGACACCAGGCATCTGTCTCAGTGAGGCCCTTTTGTAGGATGTCCACATCGTTAGGAGTTTCAATTATGGCTCCTAGTTTGCAGTCATCTGTGAACTTCATTAGCCAAAGACCTTCTGTGTTAGACTATACTTCAGAAAAGTAGATACCAAACAGAGAGGACCCAGGACCAAACCCTGTGGTACTCCATTTGTCACTGGTTTGAAGTCGAATTTGGACTCTGCTACTTTCACAGTGTGGGTTCTGTCAGTGAGCCATTTGGCAACCCATCTTGTGACATAGGGATTTATATCTAGTTTAGTGAGTTTATCTATAATTCCAGAGTGGGGGATGGTGTCAAAAGCCTTGGCGAGATTTGATAGGCTGTGTGAACCACCTTACCCTCATCTACGGCTTTGGTGATTGCTTCAAAGAAGTCAGTCAGGTTTATGAGACATGATCTGCCTTTTACAAACCCGAACTGGGTGGGGTCCAGAGTTTGGAGATTATCAATGTCTTTGTTTATAAGTTCCATAATGATACGTTCCATGGCCTTGCGGACCAGGCTCATTAGGCTAATGGGGCGGTAGTTCCCGGGGTCCGTGGTGGCTCCCCCTTTGTGGAGTGGGATAACCATCGCTATGCGCCATTCAGTGGTGACAAAGCCTGATGTGAGGCTATGATTGAACATGGTGCTTAGGTGGGGTGCCAGTTCATTCTGTAGTTCATGTAGAACGCAGCCTGGGATGTTGTCAGGTCCCACGGATGCTGTGCTCTTGGCTTTGGAGAGTGTGGTTTTTACCTGTGCAGCCCTGATTACAGGAACTTTGCATTCTTCCTGTATAGAGATGGGCCCTTTAGGGGGTGGGGGGTAAAGTTAGCACTGAACCTATCTGTATTCTGTTGGTTTGTGTCTGAGCTCGTTTTCTGTACAGGAAGGTAGGTGAGTGATCACTGAGGGAATTTAGAAGGTAGCCTGCTAAATAACCTAGATTGGGTTTATTAGTTAGTATCCAATCTAGTGTGGACTGCTTTTTAGAGTGTTTATCTAGCCGAGTCGAACATGATATCGTTGGGAGAAATTTAAGTGATTTAGAAAATTGGAGTGGCTGTCGGTGTTGCAGAAATGTCAAGCCAGGTTAAAATCACCCAGGATAATGGTTTCCTGGCTGAAATTAGTTGATGCCTAGGCAAGAAGATTTTGAATTATGGGTAGGTTGTTGCCAGGGGGGAGGTAGGTAGGTAGTTATGACAATAATAGATTTGTTATGGTTTATTACTAGGCTTGTTGTTAGGATTTCGGAGTTAGGTAGGTTAGGAGGGGCACAGTTTACTAGTTCTAATTTGAGTGTGTCTTTATACACAATAGCAACACCACCGCCCCTTTTGTTTTGTCTGTCTAATCTAATTATGTTATATCCATTTGTAATAATTTCCTTGTCTTTGATGTGGAGCTTTGGCCAGGTTTTGGTTATTGCTGCAATGTCAGGTAAGTAGGAATTAAGGGTTACATGGACTTCAGTAATTTTATTTATGATACTACAGAGGTTAAAGTTTATAAAGAATAGGTCTGTGTTGTTGGTCTTTAAAAGTGGGGGAAGGGGTCGTGGTTAGAACTATGTTGGAGAGAGATTGGTGGAGGGCTGGGTGGGGAAATGGTTGGGTAATGAGGGATGTCGGTGAGAGGGCCAGGGTTGGGGTGGATGTCAGCCAGGGTTGGGGTGGATGTCAGCCTGTTGTTTAATTTGTGTTATATTGTATGGAGTGAGTTGTCTGAATTTACTGGAAAGTTTAACAAATCATTCTGCACCTTGTACTCATATTTACAAAAACAGATTGATAGCTTTGTTTTATATTATTTTAATGCTGTAGGCTAATTTGAAGAAATTCCATTCTTTGTTATGCAGGTTTACCGTATCTCTAAATATAGCTTCTGTTTAGAATGCAAATGGTGCTTTGCAATTTTTTGTTCACAATTTCCTGTTTCAGTCAGGGTGCTGTACAATTTAAGAAAGTCAGGTGACTGATGACTCAGAAATGAAATGACACAAACAGTGAAAATGAAATGTTAGCATTATGTGGCTTATTAATGGCAAGGATTTGGAGACAGAAAACAGCAGACATATAACATTCTAAAAGTCTAAAGCTGCAACATTTTAAGACTTAGAATGGGAAAAAAGTACCAATTAATAGTACTTGGGCTAAGGCAGGAAAGAATTGTGTTGGACGTGGCAGATTCTGATCATGAATTTAAGAAAATGAATGTGCAGCAAGTCAAGGAGAAACTATCTGAAAGGATCCCAGGATGTCCAAGTATGTTTATACAGTTACTCAATTATAGCTGGGTTTTGGTCTGACTCCCATTTCAATTATAAGATTGTTGCTCAGGTTATTACTATGATGTTGTCCAAGTATGTTTATACAGTTACTCAATTATAGCTGGGTTTTGGTCTGACTCCCATTTCAATTATAAGATTGTTGCTCAGGTTATTACTATGATGTTGTCCAAGTATGTTTATACAGTTACTCAATTATAGCTGGGTTTTGGTTTGTCTCCCATTTCAATTATAAGATTGTTGCTCAGATTATTACTATGATGTTGTGATAATTCTTTTACTTTATCTAGATGTTAATAACTGCTTACATATACTAGAGAGAACTATGCTTATTTTCAGAATGTACATATCACTCAGGAAATTACCAACAACTAATGTGAAAGAAAAATGCATACCACATGCATTCATGTAGCATAGCAGTAATTTAATACAAATCAACACAGTCCAGCATTAATATGTTCCAATGAAGACACAGATGCAGGGATAACCAAATGTCTCAGGAAATAACAGCTTTTCAACACGATTAATACTAAGATGGGCTACTTAGCAGGATCTGTTCATTACTGGCACACACAGACTAACTACAAGTATTCAATAAGTATACATGTTGAAATGTGTGCACGTATGTGTGCACAGGAGGCTACAATATCTGTCCATGTGAGCAAAAGCATTTTCAGAGGGCAAAAATGTCTTTTTCTCAATGTATAGAAAAACAAATTTTAATTATGAGCTGCTAATGAGTTCCAGACTATAGTTCTTGGTTTGATTCCCCCTGTTTCCATTTGTCTAGTCTGTGACTCTGATCAAGCCATTAAAGCTTACAGTGCACCAATGTCAGTCACCTTTGAAAAGAGGATTTTTTTTCCTTTGGGTTATCTGGTTAACAAATAAAAAGACAAAAAAACGTAAAGCTCTATTATCTCAAAGCTACAGTGGAATGAGGATAAATTTGTAAAATGAATTCTGTTGTAGCTATGATTATATAAATAAACACCTGACATGCTAGTTTTCATTTCAGTAAATGCTTTTTAATCTGCTTTGACCTTTTCTTCTTAATTTTCCTTATTCATACCTTTCTCACTTCCACATTTCTAGTTATATTTACAAATGAGGTGGCATTCCCTTTTAGTAATTAATTTGCAGTGTTTTATATATATATATATATATATATATATATATATATATATATATATATATATATAAGTACACACATTTCTACATACATATATAAAATATTGGGGCTACTGTCTTTCAACGAAATTATGTTTAAACGAAAGTTACTTACCCCATCCCATTTCTCCAAAGTTACATTACACGAACACATGGACTGCCGAATTCCTTTCCCTGTGAAAGGAACCACTTGGCCACCGTGGTGAACTTTGCCCTCTCTTCAGTGTAGTGCAATCTTGGGGTTGGTATATTTAAGTAGGGGAGGTGTCCTCCCACATGGGGAGAGTGAGGGCAAAGCCCCCACTTTGGTGGGTTTACTTTTGCTCCATTTAGGTTTATTCCCATGGTGGCCAAGTGGTTCCTTTAGCAGGAAAAGGAATTTGGTACTCCATGCATTCAGTGAAATGCAGCTTCGGAGAAATGGGATCAGGTAAGTAACTTTCATTTAAACGGAATTGCACTTAAAGAAAGTAAACCCAAAATATTATGCATTTTGATATATATATATATATATATATATATATATATATATAGATATAGATATATATATATATATATATATATATATATATATATATATATATATATAGATATAGATATATATATAAAACTTTATGTATATATATATATATATATATATATATATATATATATATATATATATATATATATGTATGTATATATATATATATATATATATATATATATATATATATATATATATGCACACACACACACACACACACACACACACACACACACACACTGCACATAATTTAGCAATACTCCATGGCTGTGTGCAGGTAAACCAAGTATTATTGTCACCAAGGAATAGATTATTGCTACTAAGCAATTCTTTTAATTTTGAATACTACTGCACAAAGTTTTAATTTGTGCAGAAAGCTGTGTATTATTTCACTTTAGAGTAATAAAAACAGTCCACCACACTTTTATTTCATGTAAAGAAGTCTCATTTTGTACTGTTTTCCTCCCCAGCATTACTCTCCTCTCGAAAACTTGCTGCCCGCTATGGTAGCCCTGATTCTTCTCAGTATATCAATGATGACCCTCACTGTTCTTCACATTACTTTATAGCTGACTTCTGTCGGCTGATGCTACCAGATTATAACAAATCAGTGAAAGTGAGCTGCTTCCTCATCCATGTCAGGATGATGATAAATGACATGAGGCATTTGAAGTGTCATAGCAGGCCAGGTGAGTTCACAGTGTAACAGTGTCACCTATAATGAGAACACTAAGCATTCCTACTCTGTCAGAGACTGCCAAGCCGAAGCCTCTCAAGGATCATCTACAGATATAATCTTGACAAATAGTCCCATCTCTGACATGTAGAGCAACCTGTCTTTCTAGCTATTCTTATCTGACAAGATCACACTTGTGGTATGCTAAGCAGAAAATCTTAAGAAAACATAATTATTTATTTATTTATCACTTGAATATGAAAGAAGATTATACACAACTTGCATGAGGTGTACTTTACCAACTTTATAATCAGTTGTGCATCGCTGCTACTGCATTTGTCTCAAAGATGTTGACTTGCATATTATAATTTTTTTTCTTTTTATGTTTTCCTCTTTCTGTTACTGTTTTCAGCACAGCTTGGGGAGTGGAATTTGTCTGTATTTGCTTAGTATCTTTAAAGTGCACTGAAATCAATGAGTATCAGGCATGAGATCTCCACTTGACTTTTTTACACCTTTTTTTAATTTATGTATGTCAGGAACGACAACTGGGTTGCTGATTAATGCAGTCCAGATCATTACTTTCCAAAGCTTCAAGGCATGGATGGTATTTTCTCCCTGGGACTTCTTCCCCTGAGTAATGTTTGATTTATCGTGGACATGAAGATTGCTAAGTCTAACTGATGTTCACATTTTTGAATACTAATACAGTTTTATTGCAAAATAAAAAATACCTATGTGCCAGAACATTCTGAAATGATACCTTATTTGCTCTTGATACAAAACTAATCTGATTAACTCACTGCTTTCTCATTAACACCTTGCAAAGTGATGATGTTGATAATAGAAGTTACGAACACGTCCTCAAAGAAGCAGGATGGATAGACCCATGAAGCATGTAAAGAGGAGGAATACAGAAAGAACTTAAGCTGAATAATAACAGGATATAGATTGAGTTCCTTATAGATACTTCAAACAACTTTTGGTACTTGCGTATTATCGCAATCACATTTCAAACAGGAGAAATGGTTCTTTTCCAAGCCATTAAGCTGTTTCTCCTGTTTGAAATCTGACTGCAATAATAGGTAAGTACCCTGACACTTACTCTGACATGAAATAGAACTGAAACATGTATTTATAACTTTTTTGGAAAGCCAACTATTTGAAAGAAAATGAAAGGTTATGCTTACTTGCAATGCAAATGATGATTTAACAAACAAGCACTTTTGTAGAATAGAGAAGTAGTGCCAGGTACATAAGCAATGGCAGAGAATCATTGGCAAAAATGTGTTAATTGAATAAATGGAGACCATAAGCTGTGACAAACCCACGCTATTCCTCCGAAATAAATGAAAGCTTGTGTTTAACAGCTGGTACTGTTAACGCATATTTCCACATAAAACTCATGGCCATCCTTTACAGACGTATTAAAACACACATAACAGGAGCACTGCCATCAATACTAGCAAGACTGTGTAATGAAGGTAATATAGTACATGCAGACAAACTTATCAGTAGCAACTTCTCAAAACATATATGTTTAATCAATTCCAAAATGGGACTGACGAAACTTGCCTGAT